>NC_029793.2:3307124-3307511 GCF_000816755.2 Arachis ipaensis | reverse complement strand
TATATTAAAAGTACCATTTAAAAAATCAAAATCTTACATGTAAGTATAGCATAAGAGTCAAATAATAACAATAAAAATATCCAAATAAAATATTTAATTACCACGCTAAACACGTAGTTTGAATCTATTATAACACTTACTACAAGATTGTTAATCAAAACATCCTTTTCTCATATCCTTCACCCCATCAACACAACAAATATATGTAAATTGTTACATTATTATTACTCTTTTCTTTTCTCTCTTTTTTCTTTTTTAAATTACAAGTATTTGGAGGCAATAAAGTATTAGAGATTCTATAAGAAATAAGACTCACGCAACAATATTGATTACTTTATAGTCAAAACTTGAACCAAGATCACCGATTAAAAAAGAGATATTATCTTT
>NC_029793.2:3306278-3306949 GCF_000816755.2 Arachis ipaensis | reverse complement strand
TACGCAGACCAATAAATATTAAAAAGACTAATCATCAGAATTTTACTATTTAATATTAACCTTTTAAGTTACCAAGCGGGACAAATTCATCGTTATAACCTTTCATAACTATTAGGTTGTGGTTGTTGAACATATCAAAATGCATAGCTTCGTTAATTAACCTTTTATAGATACTAATTAATACATACTTTCATAACCTTTCATAAATGCCAAGTTTTATAATTCTTTCGTTTTAATAAATGACTGACTATTTAAATAAAGTGAGACATTGAAAATTGTTTGCATGATATTTTCACCGAAAATTTTTTAGGATTAATTTAATAATATTGGAGTTTTCACTATGTTCAAATTCTTTTAATTTAGACATAAAATAAATGACTCTTCACTTATATATACAGTAGCCCTCTCACTTGTTGTATTTGCAAGCACAAAAGTTACGCTATTTTAGTAGTTGATTCACTAACTTCTCCACTAAATTTAGTGATTATTTTAGGATTTTTTACACTCCAGAACATTTTTTTGCCATTTGAACAACAGCAGAAAAAAGAGAAATAAAATAATAAAATAATATTTTAATTATCCTTAGATTAAAATAATAAGACTAATAAATAATAAAAATTATAAAAAAATTTTAAGTATATCGATATATTAGTATTTTAGTAATTAAAATT
>NC_029793.2:3295728-3306193 GCF_000816755.2 Arachis ipaensis | reverse complement strand
TTAAAATTGTTGATTTTAATTATAAAAAATATATAATTAAAATTAACAATTAAAATTGACTGAAATATCAATCCATGTACCAGTATACTTGAAAGTTTTCCAAAATTATAAATTCAAAGGTAATTAAAAACATTACTTTCTCACTTTATTTTGAAACGCACTAGTATTTGTTATACTTCTTTTAAGCTAATAAATAGGTTTTGAAGTTTTGATTGTGGGTTTGGTTCAGGGAATAATAGTGAGCCCAACAGGGTGGGCTAATGCTGCAACAATAGATGTGGTGTATGACATACTCCATAAAACTCGAAGAAAGAAAGACAAAGATTAGAGATTGGTTTTGCTTTGACCAGTGAAGATTGCTTGTAGGAAAGAAATGATTTGTAATGCAAAGTGCAGTCAGTGTCGAAAGAAAACTCCAACAAAAGTTGGTGGATCATCTTTTAATTTCTACCATTTATTCTTGTTCATAAACTTTTTGTATGGTAAGAAAATAAATCACAAAAATTTAGTTTAATAAATTAACTTTGCAATGAATGATAAATCATAGACATAAAAATGCATGAGACATGAAAATGACATTTTTAAAAGAGTTGTTTAAAACATATGAAAAGGTTAAAAGCATAGTAGCGTATTTAATATTATCGAAAAGGAAAAGTCTAAGGCCAGCAACTTTATTAAATCTTGGCCAGCATGTAACCAGCAAAAAAAAAGTGAATCATTGGACTCACACCATTAAAATCATTATTGATGGTTATTTGATTGCTACAAATCGTAAAAATTGTTGGTCCTCTAGCACTCCACTTATTGAAAATTTTAAAATCTTACCTTTTAAATAAAAACTCTCATTTTACTATTTTTAAAAAGTACTCTTAAATAGTATGTTAGCAAAATCCTTTTTTTACTATGCAGACTAATAAATATTAAAAAGAGAATTCTTCATGGATATATTAAAGGAGCAACAACAATGTCTACCATTATTAACCTTTTATAAATACCAAGCGGGGCAAATTCATCGTTATAACCTTTCATAGCTATTAGGTTGTGGTTGTTGAACATAACACATTGCATAGCTTCGTTAATTAACCTTTCATAGATACTAATTGATACATACTTTCATAACCTTTCATAAATTCTAAGTTTTATAATTCTTTCGTTCTTAAATAACTCTATTTAAATAAAGCGAGACCATGAAAATTGTTTGCATAATGTTTTCACTGAAAATTTCTTAGAGCATCTATAATGCTAGTTTTAATTTCATTTCACTTTGAGTTCTACAAGTATATTTATAAGATTATATGTTATAAATAGTAATTTAAAACTAAAAGTGAAATTCACTCCTCCAATATTTAGTATTAGTTCAATTAAAATTTTATATATATAATCATTTCTAAGTTCTATATAATATAACCTATTGAAATATAAAATATTTTGATATTATGCAGGGGTGTTGATGACAATTCAAGTGGTTGGAGATGAGAGGTGTGAAGATGTTTGGTATGACGAAAGTTGCAAAGATGGAAACTCCTATTATTGTATCGTAGATTGCATCACCAAATATGGTTTCACAGCTGGTGCAGATTGCAGAGATTCTTTTTGTGCATGCACCCATAAATGTTTGTCCTATTAATTATTGAGAAGAAACTCAATATTTGAATTGTATTATGTGATGAGTGTGATTATAAAGTGTGAAACTGTGAAAGTGTGAGGTTATTAATTTATCAGGGGATTATTTTGTTAAATTCTATACACAAGAATAGAAGTTTTTTGTTAACTGAGTTCACAATTGATCTTTAATAATCCTTCGACCAAAAATTAAAAAGTAAATATTTTTAATGATGCGTTAGCATATAATATATTTAAGTTTTTTATATATAAAATATGTGCGTGAAATAAATTTATGGTATATTTTATTTGAATATGAAGTATCGTATTTTATAAAGTTACCGATAGATGGCTTGAATTTCTTTGTTTGGTAGGATAAGAAAAATGAATCAAAATATCCCTAGCTTATTGAAATTCCAGATTTAGAAGAAGTGATTCTCTTGTATTATTAATCAATCATAATGTTAATATGTATAAAGAAAAAGGGACAACTTAGTTGTGGCTTCAATGGACAGAATAAAAAAATTATAAAATTGAAGAGAATATTTATATATTGCACTGCTGTGAATGACTTGTAATTCCATTTATACATGCTAAGAATGAGTTGACTTGTTACTGACTTAATTATAGTAGGAATTGAAGTATATAAGAAGCATCAAGAATAAGCTGTGTAATATGAAAGAACAGTACAAATGAAGATAAAATAGAATACAAGATATTAAAACCATGATTATGCAAATACACAACAAAATGAAAAGAAAATAATGAATAAGCTGTGTATAAACTAAGAATACAATAAATACATACAATGATTACCAGTTATATACACGAGGAACATGTGCTATCTTGTGCCAATCCTCCCCTGTTCCTTCCTTACACAGCTCTTTCAACACTGGGCAGCCACTAATACTCAAATATTCAAGTGAAGTTAAGTGCCGGACACCATCAGGCAAGGATCCCAAACTGTAACAGTTATGAATTGACAGTTCTCGAAGTGAAGATAAGCCTTCCCAACCCTGTTCTGGTAAACACTCCAGCTTACCACATTCTTCGATGGTTAGATCAGACAAAGCAGTGAGTTTTGTGATGTCAGATGGCAGTTCCTTCAATTTTGTGAAAAGACATATATCCAGAGATACAAGAGAGGTCATGTTGCTCATCATTCCTTCTGGGAAGCACGACACTTCATGATTTCCCCAAAGACGAAGTTGGTTAAGAGCATTGAGATTAGAGATTGACTTCAGTTGCTCATTGCTACAATACCAAACAGTGAGGTCCTTAACACTTGGAAGGCACGGCAATTGCAGTTTAGGGCAATCGGTGATTTCTATGGTAGAAAGAGAGGGGAACATATGTGTTATTTCCCGTTTCAACAACCTCTCCACCTTTGGCAATCTCTCCACTCGCAATTCCTCCAAAGATGGGAATGGCATTGTTTCAACACCATCATAACTTTCATCTTCCTCAATGTACTGCACATCATTCATGCTACTTACCACAAGCTTCTTCAGAAATGGAAGTTTTCCCACTGGAGGAACATGCCCGCACTTTCCACAATTCTCAAGTTGAAGAGAAACTAAATTGTGGGTAGCAGAAATGTTTCCCATCCAAGTTGGCCAATGTAATCCCTTATAGAATTGTATCGTCAACAGCTTGAGTGTGGAGTGAGGTTGAAGCGCTTCAAGTACTTCTTCTGCTCCCACTACCGACTTCCTCTTACCACTATTGCTCCATGACAAAATCAATTCTCGAAGGTCTTGTTTACCCTTCAAGTTGGCATTTTCATCTTCAGATATACTCCCAACATTTCCTAGGCCTGAGATGCTTAGCTTTCCTCCCAGATTCAAACCACGTAGCTCTGCCAAACTATGCCCTTTCTCTGATTTCACAACGTATACACTTAGTGTTCTCAATTCACATAGTTTGTGAATGTCTGGACACATTTCAGATAGCCCATCACAATCATCAATGACAAGATGTCGGAGATTTTGCATCCTTGTCAAGTGTTTCGGTAGACGGCAAAGACTCGACAATTTTTTTAGTTTCAAGATTTCCAGTCTTCGCAAATTGCAAATACTAGCTGGCAACCTCTTTATATCCAAATCATGAAGCTCCAAATACCTCAAGCAACTTAAACTCCCAAATGATGGTATCTTTCTACTATATATGCACAAAACTCGAAGCGAATTATTTGTTGGAATCAATCTAGAGCTGAAGGGAAATTCATCCGAATTCAGTTGATACAATGTCCGCAAGGATTTAGCTTTTTCAAAGGCTCTCTTATTGAATTGTTCTTTATCAATGCCGTGAAAAACAATATGATGGGGGTTTCTTGAAGAATCATTAAGGTTTTGTCTCTCCAAGCATATACACTCTTGCCCTGAGATTGATTGAGCAAGATCGTGGACTAAATCATGCATCTTGAAATAAATCTCGCCAGAAAAGTCATCACTCCTAACATCTTGGAACAATGATTTTTGGTATAATTCATTCCAAACCATGTTGCCAACCTCTTCCACCTCCAAGTCTGGCCGTGATGAAATAAATCCATTAGCCATCCAAAGATAAATCAATTCCTGCTTCATGATTTCTGCATCTTTGGGAAATATGACACAGAAAGCAAAACACTGCTTTAGAGTTGGCGATAAACAAGAGTAGCTTAATCTCAAGACAGCCATAATATCATTCTCATCCGGTAAACTCCAAAGCTTACTTTTCTGAACTTCAAGCCATTCCTTTTCCGTGCTTCTGGATTGCATCAAACCTCCTAATGCCAGTGCTGCAAGAGGTGATCCTCCACATTTCTTGACTATTTCCTTCCCTATTGCTACAAGCTCTGCACGCTCTTCTTTGTCAGCTCCAAATGCACGGAGTTTAAACAAGGACCAGCAATCATCATCGGATAGACGGTCCAAATGATGAGCTTGGCATGTTCCCATAATTGTTGCAACATGATTATCACGAGTGGATACTAAAATGGAGGAGCCTTTAGATCCACAAGACAACACGGATCTTAACTTATCCCATTTGTCTTGGGTTAATCCTGATTCCATTTCTTGGTGTCTTTTCCATACATCATCTAAAACCAACAAATACTTTTTACTTTGCAGCAATTCTTTCACTTTTTTCTCCGTTACATCTAAAGCCATGCGCTCAAACTTAGCATTTGTGATAGCTTCTACAATGGAACACAAAATACTCTTTACATTGAAACTCTCAGAAACACACACCCAAATCTTCAAATCGAAATTGTTACCTACTTGGTGATCGTTGTAGACCAGCTGAACAAGCGTTGTTTTTCCAAGACCACCTAATCCAACAATGGGATAGACGGAAAGGAACTCAAAGCTTCGTGATGGGCTAAGAAGAAACTCCACAACTCTCGCTTTATCTTCATCTCGTCCGTACACTTGAGGAACGGCAATAGTTGAGCTTGTTTGGCGCCATTCAACTACTTCACTTTGCCTTTCCCTCACAACTTGTCTAAGACCAAAGTTGCTCCCAGCTTGAGCAATTCCATTCAACCTCCTTATTATCTCATTCAACTTCTGTCCAAGCTCACGACGATGCATCACCTTCTTTGGGTTCAAAGAAGTTAAGCACCCAAGTTGAGAGGATTCAGTAGGCAACTGATCAAGGATGTCATCCATCTCGTACATTGCATCTTTAAGCTGCTGTAGCCACACCTTCAAAGGACGATTTGACCATTGTTTCTCCTCGGCATCATCAAGAACAGCTTTGATGAGTTCTAAATTTTTTGATAGCTCTTCAGCCTTTTCCTTGATTCCAAAAAAGGCTGCAAATTCACTCTGGACCAAAGGGAACAAGTTCTTCAGCACAATTCCAAGCAAAGCCTCAGCCATTTTCAGAAATGCAACAAATGAAGAAAAAAAAAGGAAAGAAAGAAAGGAAGAGAAAGATGAGAGATTGGTTTTGCTTTGATGAGTGCAGATGGCTGTAGGAAACAAATGAATTGTGAATAGCAAAATGCTGTTGGTGTTGGAAGTAAACTCCAAGTAAAGTCAGTGAAACCATCTTTTAATTTTTACCATTGATTCCGGAGCCTGCAATCATTGTCCTGGTGCTCAGAGGAAAGAAATTATTGTCCTTGTGTTGTTACTTTAATTTGTCTCAAATCAATAATTTCTTACAGTATGGTGATATCTTTTTCTTTCGGAGGTCCTGTCTATAGCTGTTAATGTTAAAAAATAAAATGTGTACATTTTAAAATAATTGGTTCGTCATGCAAATAAAATGCAATCAGTGTGGAAAGGAAACTCTTAAGAAAAATTAGTAGACCATCCTTTCTACCATTTACTCATATGCTTTTATTCAATGAGATTCTTCATTCCACATTACTTTCTCTCAATTATTGTCCTGGTGCACAGTCAAAAGAAAGAAATTATTGTCTCTGCTTGTCTTGTCGTGTTACTTTAATTAATTACTCAAATTTTTGTCTCTCAAATCAATAATTTTCACAGTATATTGATACCGTTTGGAGGTCCCACGCACTCAAATAGGCACAAGAACACTTCGATTATTGAACACTAGAGAATTGCAATTAAGTAACCCTCGTGAGCTTTTGTTTGACACGGATTAACTAAAAATCAATAAGAATTTAACATTTTTTAATGCTGAATTAGAATTAAATTTTAGAAAACAAATACAGTATGTTCTTCTTCGTAGGTTATATATCTGTAAGACAGTAACCATAATCAACATTCTTATGTTATTGTGAACTCTTTGACCCGCAATACATATAGTAGAAATTACACTAGAAAATTGATGCACACATCTAGTTAATGCAAATTGCATTATAATAAAAGGCACTAAGAAACAAGCAAATGAAAATTATTCACATATTAGGGTGAACAAACAAAAGTTTGAAATTGATGATAAATATTCACTTAAACAAGGAATAATAACCTTTATTAGTTTTTAAGATTATAAATTTATTACAACACTTCAACCTATATGCAGTTATGCAGTATTCTTCCTTAGTTTTTGGTATCATTTTATGTCTGTCATGTTTTTTTGGCATTGCTTGAAATCTTATAGAAGATTTCTCGTCCCTATCTGCATGTTTGAGTTTTAGTTAGATAAACTATATTCCCAGGTATCCACCAAAGCCTTTTCAGAGTTCTGTACTTCTATTTTCTTTCGTATATATAGAACTTGAATATTTTTGGAGGCTTTGTTTACTCTGATGAGCTCTAACTGTGAATTGAACTATGAAGCATCAAGAATAATATGGACAATTAGCGACGTATAATAGAAAATTTGTAAACATATTGCTACTTACATGTGAATATTAGCAAAAGTGTAACTTAGAACACACAAGTAAAAAATGAATAAATAATCATTTGTAAACATTTTGGTAGAGATTAGATCATCTCTACTTCTATATTACTAATAAAGGAGTTGAGACAAAAAAAGGAAAAAAAAAAAAACAATAACCCATCTTTGGTTACGTTAATTTTGTCCTTTATGCCCTTCCACTAATATTGAGAAATAACTTTACTACTATTATGCAAAATACACAACATAGAGAAAAGAAAAAGAAATCAGTAAGCAGTGTATAAACTAAGGACACAAATATACATGAAGAACATGTGCTGTATCAGGAATAAAATCAGGAATGGTCTTTATATCTAGATCACAAAGTCCTAAATACCTCAAGTGGCATAAAACTTGGAAGATTTTGTGCATAAAATCCAAAGAAAGAAAGACAAAGATTAGAGATTGGTTTTGCTTTGACCAGTGAAGATGGCTGTAGGAAAGAAATTATTTGTAATAATGCAAAGTGCAGTCAGTGTTAAAAGAAAACTCCAACAGAAGTTAGTGGATCATCTTGTAATAATTTCTACCGCATATTCTTGTTCATATACTTTATCCAAAGAGATACTCTAATTTGTCTCAAATCAATAATTTCCACACTATTGATGCCTTTTTTTTCTTTTGGAGATCCCTTCTGTAGCCACAAGAACACTTCTATTATTGAATATTAGAATTGCAACTTGCAATGAGTAATCCTCATCAGCTTTTGTTTAACACGGATTATTAACTAAAAATCAATAAGAATTGAACTTTCTATGCTGAAGTAGAATTGAATTTTAGTTCCATTTTATTCTATATATAGCTCGTGTAAGAAGTGCAAAATTAGATAAAGTTAATTTATACATAACTAATTTTAGGATCAAAATTATTGTATAGATAAATATATAGAACAACTAATTGATTAAAATGTGCATTTTAAGAACTTTAAACTATGATAAAAAACAAATGTAATATATCATTCGAATCTTACGTATATTTATAAACTATTTAAAGATTATAATATCTTTAAGTGATACAAAATTTATAAAGTAAATTCTCAAATTCATCTCCAAAAAATTATTTATTCTCTAAATTAGTTCTCAAAAACATCGTCAAAACATGCATGGGATATGAAAGAACAAGCAACCTTAAAACCAAAAATACACGAGTGAAGAAAATGTTTACTAAAGTTATCAACTCATTTCACGGATAAAGTAAGTTTAGAATTTAATTGATATTTTGTTTCTTTATTCTATATCATGATGCACACGTATAAACTTTTTGTATGGTAAGAAAAATAAATCACAAAAATTTAGTTTAATAAATTAAGTTTGCAATGAATGATAACTCATTGACATAAAAATGCATGAGATATGAAAATGACATTTTTAAAAGAGTTGTTTAAAAGATATGAGAAGGTTAAAAGCATAATATGTATTTAGTATTATTGAAAATTTTAAAATCTTACCATTTAAATAAAAACTCCCATTTTACTATTTTTAAAAAGTGCTCTTAAATAGTATATTAGCAAAATCCATTTTTTTACTATGCAGACTAATAAATATTAAAAAGACTAATCATCAGAATTTTACTATTTAATACTAACCTTTTATAAATACCAAGTGGGACAAATTCATTGTTATAACCTTTCATAACTATTAGGTTGTGGTTGTTGAACATATATAACAAAATTAAATGCATAGCTTCGTTAATTAACCTTTCATAGATACTAATTGATACATAATTTCACAACCTTTCATAAATGCCAAGTTTTATAATTCTTTCGTTCTTAAATGACTCTATTTAAATAAAGTGAGACACTGGAAATTTCTTAGGACTAATTTAATAATATTAGAGTTTTCACTATTTTCAAATTCTTTTAATTTAGACATAAAATAAATTACTCTCCACTTATATATACAGTAGCGCTCTCACTTATTGTATTAAAAAGAATAAGAAACTGACGCAAACTT
Organism: Arachis ipaensis; assembly: GCF_000816755.2. Lineage (NCBI taxonomy): Eukaryota > Viridiplantae > Streptophyta > Magnoliopsida > Fabales > Fabaceae > Arachis > Arachis ipaensis. Next base: position 3,297,302 of record NC_029793.2, on the reverse strand, counting down.
GTTAGAAACATGGCCAACTTTTATTTGGGAAACATTATTTTCTTACTCGTGCTTCTGGTTTCAGGTTCATTATTTCTCCATATCTCAATTTTTTTTTCTCTTTTGATTGTATGTGTTTGAAATGCTAGAAATTAAAAAAGAATACTCTTTTTCTTGCTATTTTCAAATAAATAAATATAGTAGTAAGTAGAAGAAAGTCATGAAAAACTTTAAAAAAATTAATAATATATGAACTAAAGGCGTGTCACTTTTTCCAATAATCATTGTATCCTCTCTTTGTCAATATCTTAAGAATGGAAATAACAATGAAATTAATAAGGATTTAGGCAGCACGTTTTTTAGAGTATATTTTAAAATTATAAATTAAAAAAGATATTTTTTATATTATTTTCAGAATTAACATATCATTATAAGAACGAACAGAAAGACTAATATAACTAATTTAAAATATTTAAAAGATGAATTTAATTAAAAAAATATTCCAAAACTAATTTAAAAAATAGATGATCTTTTAAAATTAATTTGACTGTTTACTCAATGTAACACACATACAATAAGAGAAAGATATTTTAATTTTAAATTACAGGTTTAATTCTAACCTAGATATTTGATTTCTCCAATTCATTTAATTCCAATTTTGGAGTTTCGAACAGACCCAAATTAAACATTACATTTTCATTTTTATGTTCTATAGTGTACTACACACTAGAATATAACGTTTTTTTATTAGATAATAAATTCAAAATAATATGTAATCTTTCAATAATTAGCTTGGTTAAAGATTATATTACATATATTTTTTGTAGTTGTGTGGAAGGCAAGCGCAGTGGCTGCTGATACCGATGTATGTAAAGATAATATTTCGTATGATGACGAAGATTGCAAAAAACATTTATATCTGAGTTGTACGGAGAGATGCAAAGAAAAATATGGTGGCAAGCACATTACAGGACAGTGCGTTAGACGATTTTGGGGACAAGAGATTTGTCAATGCTTGTATCAATGTCCTCCAAAAAAACCTTTCTTTCAAAGATTTAAGGATAAAATGAAGAAAAAACCTCCCCTTCATAAACCCAAGGAGATTGAAAAACCAAAACCTATTGAAGGAGAACATAAACAACCTACTGAAGGAGAACATCAAAAACCTAGTGAAGGAGAACATCAAGAACCTAGTGATAATTAATAAGGATTTGGCTAACACACTTTTTTAGAAAAACTAAACCTAATTAAAAATAATAGATAGAGGATTATTGGCCTAAACTCAATAATACATGTTGGAATTCAGTAATGCCTAAGACTAGTTATTATGAAGTGCAGAAGTATGAGACTATTAATTATACAATTATTTTTCGAAATTCAAGCACACTCAAAGTTATTAATAAATAAAGAAGGGTGATGAGGATGAGAAGTTTTGGGATCCAGCGGTCCAGAATTTTTTGTAGTAGTCATCTTTTAATAAAGTCTTTAAAATTTAAAGTCAATTATGATACTAGCATTATTCGAACTTTCAACTAAAATTAAAGAAAATAAAGAAATTAAAAATTAAATATTCTATATGATTCTCAGAATATATT
>NC_029793.2:3275972-3295670 GCF_000816755.2 Arachis ipaensis | reverse complement strand
ATATCTAAACAAATATTATATATTAATCATAAATACTAAATTTAATTTGACATAATAAAAATTTCATTAGAAAAAAGATGAATAATTAACAAAATATTCTGCCATATATTAACTATTGAGTGTTAACTAGCTCAACTAGCTCTGTATCTTCTCATAACTTCTATCATGATCCTTACTTTCTGACCTTCTTTCTTTAATTTCTTTGTTTGCTGGCTCTTTAGACACATTTTGTTATGCTCTCTACCCTCCGGTTCTTCTAACTTCTTCTCAATTCCTTTTCTGATGAGTCTGTCATCATCTTTGTTGAGAAGTATCTTTACATTAACTATATTCAATTTGCTTCGAAACTCCAAAAAACTCTTATTAGATAAAGCTTTAGTTAAAACATCGCTCCCAACAATTTTGATAAAATTAAAGAAATCTAAATGTATATAGTTTTTTTTTTTTACCGTATCTTCCAATCCAACAAACCGACGCGAATTTGAATTTTATTTTAAGGATCTATCATTAGCTAATAAGAAAGTAAAATTTAAACTTTTAACATTTATTTAAACGAACAAGTGAATTGACTATTCGACCAATTCAAATTGGTTAAATTATATTCACATAAAATCTCACAAAACAAGTATATACATACATGATATGTTTACACGTATGTGTGTATATAATATCACTACAAAAAAAAGAGTTTAAAACGACATTTATATTACGACGATTTTAAATAACCGCCATAATATTCAGGTATTATGGCATTTTATATTGTTGCCATAATTAAGTTTTTTAAAATTATATTTTTTGGTAATTTCGGCGGCTTTCAACCGCCATTATGAAAGCCATTATTTAAAAAAAAAGGCCCAAACCCAAGAAATTAAAAATCCTAAAACTGATCTGGTGAAAGTGAAACCCTACAAATTACAAAAGTGAAGCTGCTCTAGTGATCTTCTTAGCAGCGCTCTCCAGCTGTGTGACGATCTGTGGGACGATCTTCTCCAGCGCTGCTCCGGTGACGATCATCTCAGCGGCATTCTCAGACGAATCGATGCTTTCAGTTTTCACTCTCTTCTAGCTGTTCCTTGAGCTGTCTTTTTAGTTCATTTTTTCTGTTTTTTACTTTTCTTTTTCTTCACTCTTGGTGAAATTGAAGTTTTGGTTGTTGATCTGTGATGAACAGAAACGGTGATTCTGGATCGAGGAGTTAGGGTTTTGATTGAGAGCGATGGGGACAGGGAAGATCGCGATAAGGAGGATCGACAATTCCACGAGTAGGCAAGTGACGTTCTCGAAGCGAAGGAACGGTTTGTTGAAGAAGGCGAAGGAGCTTGCGATTTTGTGCGATGTTGAGGTTGGAGTTATGATCTTTTCCAGCACTAACTCTATGATTTCTCCAGTACCAGGTACTCGCGATCCTCGCTCTAATAAGCTCTTATAGTAGATAGATCTTTTCTTTTTTGTGACTTCTCCGTCGATCTTTTCATTTTTTGATCGCTTTCTTTTTTTCCCCTTTCTTGGCTTTTTGTGAACGGGTTTGAATATGAAGATTGACATATATAATGCTAAGTCAACTAACTATCTAACTGTGTGAATGAATACTTATGTTGTGTTTGATAAAATGACAAGGTTCAATTATAGCTATTACTATGATTGTTATTATACTGAGCCAGGACCTAGATTTTACTCGTAAAAACGCACTTGTTTGCAATACAAGCTCATGTAAACTCTGCTCTCAGACTCGTAAATGCATTGAACTTGTTATGTTAACAATTTCATCACAAATATAGTTGTTACTATGCTCAACCTGTTTCCTAATATTTATAATGATGATGCTCTTGATCTTTCTGCATTTTTTAATTCACGTTTATATTGTTTTGATAAGTTTCTTCTTTATAGGCATGAGTCTTCAGATTTAATTATAAGTTCTTTTTTAATTTTATGGCAAGTTCTACTACTAGTAATGTCTTTCCTCCCTGCTACTTCCATTTTGTAATTACTTTAAAGATGTCTTGTGATTGAAATTGAAGGAATGTGAAAAGGCAGTTATGAAACTTAAATTTGAAGAAGCCATTACTGCACCAGAGAATACAGTAATAGTTACTTATTATTGAGCAAGTGTGCTGGTTTATACATGTTGTACTAACTTGATTTCGTGGGATATTTTTTAATGCAGCTGCTCAAGACTCAGAAAAAGGCAAGGGCTGGAAGCGATTTGAGTTTGACAAGGATGCGCCTCTTGAAGATGAGGAAATTGAAGGTTGGACTTGTTTGCCAATTTCATTATTCTAAATAAATTGAAGGTCATTTAACTCCATGACTCTCTCTCGAGTCTTGACAGACATTTCCTTACCTTCCTTATATTTGTCTCGTACTTGTTTTGCATTGTCATCCTTTCTGTTTGACATTCTGTTTAGGAATTTATACTTCTATATGATTATATAAATGACCATGATGCTGAATGCTGGAGATTTTTTCCTTTTTAAGTCACTTCCTATTTACATTCTACACTCTTCATTGTGTTTTTTGCTTCAATTTGTTCTTTTGCATTTTGGAAAATACTTGGCATTAGTCATTTGGTTGTATTATGTATTTGCTTTTTTAAAATGATTTTGTGTTGTCTCATTTTTTTCTTCATTCATGGGCGTATTAACGTTCTCTGTTGAAACTATAGGTAGCGGAACGATTTCATGAACTCTTTGCCCAAACAAAGTATAAAGAAGCAGCTGAGCTTGCTGCTGAATCTCTGCAAGGAATCCTCCGTACACCAGATACAGTTGCCAAATTTCAGGTTTGTTGTTAAGTTGTGTCTATAGTTTTTCTGCTGCTTCATTTGCAGTGAGTATAATCTTTCATTGTTTTCCAGGAACTGTTATTTTTGCAACTGTCCTTTTGGTTAGTCTATTAGATTGTGATTTTTAAGAAGTATTCACTATATGTTTCAGAGTGTTCCTGTGCAAGCTGGGCAAACTCCTCCACTGTTGCAGTATTTTGGAACACTTCTAACGAGGGGGAAGTTGAATGCCTTTGAGTCATTAGAATTGTCTCGGCTGGTTGTGAACCAGAACAAGAAAAATCTTTTGGAGAATTGGTTGGCAGAGGACAAGCTTGAGTGCAGTGAGGAGCTAGGAGATCTTGTTAAGGTTGGGTTGCTTTAGAAAATTTGAAGAAATTAAAAATATTGTTATATAAATTTTATGCTTTTGCACCCCCCCTTCTTCTTTCTCATTGTCTGCCTGATGCAGTAGTCCTTCTCTTTTGATTGCGTCAAATGGTGTACTTATAATGATATTCACAAGTCTTTTTCCTTCTAGACTGTGGATAACGATCTTGCTTTAAAAATATATATCAAAGCCAGAGCAACTCCAAAAGTTGTTGCCGCATTTGCTGAGAGGAGGGAGTTCGATAAAATTCTGATTTACTCCAAGCAGGTGCCTGTTCACTTATCAAAGAATATTTGATTCCCAATAATTTAATTTTATTATTTCATGTGGATGTTTTACTTACCTATATAGCTAGTATAACGTCCATGCCTTTTCATTTTACTTTAAGAATTTGAGCTTAAAAAGTTTGCACTGCCTTTTTGTTGTGATAGGTTGGGTACACTCCTGACTACCTCTTCCTTCTTCAAACAATCCTCCGGACAGATCCTCAGGTATGAAGAACCTCTGCAGTTGTTTATATTGTAGTTTATTAATTTAGAGTTTAAACTAACTATTGGGTATGTAGTTGTAGTTCACTTAATAAACATGTTCTCTGCATTAGTTGACAGTGTCTGCTTAAATTTTTCTGTTAATAGAAATTCAATAAGTTTATTTTGTTTTGCAGGGTGCTGTTAATTTTGCATTAATGATGTCTCAAATGGAAGGGGGTTCCCCACTTGATTACAACACTATAACTGATCTGTTTCTTTAGGTTTGGTTCCGCCATGATCAAGCAATTTTGATGAATAGTTATTTGATATCCTAGCTTTTACTACTGAGTTTTTGTTAAAATTATTGTCATTTTCATTTTGGTGGTTCCTTGATCTTTTCAGAGAAACCTGATCCGTGAGGCAACTGCTTTTCTCCTAGACGTTTTAAAGCCCAATCTACCGAAGCATGCATTCCTTCAGACAAAGGTATTGCCTTTAGTTTCACATTCGTTAATTTGAATTTGGCGAGTGTTTTTTCCCCCTCCCTGCAGTGAAACAAACTCTTTTCTGAATTGTTTTTTAGGTGTTAGAGATAAATCTGGTGACTTTCCCCAATGTTGCTGATGCAATTTTGGCTAATGGCATGTTCAGCCATTATGACCGTCCTCGTATTGCCCAACTATGTGAAAAAGCTTGTCTTTATGTGCGAGCTTTACAAGTAATGAATTTCCATGTGCTTTTTTCTAAATTGAAACTTAAAAGTCATACCTATGATTCATGATTCATTACATTATTTTTGGTGCAGCATTACAGAGTTGCCTGATATAAAGCGTGTGATTGTGAATACAAATGCAATTGAACCTCAGGTTTGTAGTCATTTTGCATGAGTTCTCTCATCTCTGTTTGTGTGTTATTTTCAGCACCATAAGCTTTTTGACATATTTATTGCACAAATCTAAATAATCTTCTTTATATATCAAGGGACATATTATATTTAATATATTGTCTCCATTTACCCTTTGTTCAAAACTTGAGTAGTTGGAGGGGTTGCATTTATATATTTGAACAGTTGTGATTGAGTTAGTTGACTGCAACATTTGGTGAGGAGTGTCATAATTGGTGATTCATGATTTTTGTGTAAACTTCACATGCTACTTTAAAATCTGTAAAAAAGCTGTTTTAAAACATTATTGTATGTTTAATTTGTGAAAGTAATTCATATACCTAATGATAAATGATATCTATATTCAGACAGTCTAAATATCATATCTGTGTTTTAATCTATTTATTCTTTAAAAATAGGTAAGAAGAATAATGGAAGGCAATCATCGGATGGGAATGGTAGATATTTATTGAAGTCTTTTGATTTCATTTTTTTTAATTGTTTATTGTTTCCTTTGGTTATGTGGCTTAAGTTGCATGATTGGACGAACCTCATTCATCTGGTGTCCTGTAGGTTATCACTGATTCTTCAACAGGTTCCTTAGCCGAGTATGGCTGTGAAGTGGAAATCACTGAGTAGGTTCTCCGTGCTTGATATCCTTTTTACCTGAAAAATAATTTTGAGCTCATAACCTTGCATTAAACTTGTTCTCATGCAAGCCACATTCTTTAAATAAATATTTTTTCTATTTGACACTACAGGTGTGAGCCACTTCCAGATGGTCGTTTCTATATAGAGGTGAAGATATATCATTTTTCTTCTTATATCATTTTCCTTATATATATATATATATATATATATATATAAAGAGATGACATAAATGTAATTATAGCCAAAAGACTTATATTATTATGTAATATTTGGATAATTTTTTTATTAAATCTATCCCACTTTTCTTTATGATAACTGTGTGGTTTTGGACTTACTAGGCACATATGGCACTCCATGACATAGATGCTGCAATTGAAAGCTTTAAAAATGTACTGGTCTTAAAGCCAAATGATGGTAAGTTGTGATTTTGTATAAGGCATTAGTTAGACAAGAAGTACTAGTGTACTTATATAGGTGGACATTTAATTTTTTCATCTATGTGGTAGGTTCATGATTTATCAGAAGTATTCAATTATTATTTTCTTTATATGAAACACCTTTTCAATACAATCTAAACATGAATGAAATTAACTGTCATTTTTTTATTAAGATTTGAATTTGTTAAGAAATCCAAATGAAGAGGGGGGATATATACTTAAAAGATGAAAAGACTTAAATGGTTATGTTTGGAACAATAAGTAATAAATATCTCTTTAATAATCATGAATGAAATTTTCTACTGAACTCAAGATAAAATGTCTTCCAAATTTGATTGCTTACTTGATACCTTGTTACTTACAGCTGGGATTAAGAAGGACCTTGTAGCTGCTAGGAAGAAGGTGAGTGTATATCTAAGTTGAGCAAGCATGAAGAAGCAAGATATGTTTTTATTTTTTGTTCTTATTTCCTAATATTATTTAAATTTAAACCCTTTTTATTATTGTCAGGTTGTGTCTAATACACACAGTAGAAGTCAACTTTGAAGGCAATGTTTACTTTTTAATTCCTAGTTTAACATTGTTGAAGAGAAGGTGCAGAGAACTCGGCATCAATCACCGGCCTCATAGGAAAATCAAAAGCTTGCATTTACTCTTACAAAATCTTACATTATTATATATTAACATAGTTTAGGAACTGGATGGTAGATTTGACTAATAAGTGTTTATTGCAATGTTTGTATTTTGTTAAGTTTAGTAAGACAAGTTTTTGTATAGGAATTATTACTTTTGATTTTGAATAATAAAAAATTATATATTATATTAATATTTTGTTTATGAGTTATATTTCATTTATGGATTATGATTTTTTATTATTATGAAATTTTAATTACAAAATTATTTATTTAACGCGATAAAAACGATGGTAAAAACTGTTTTTCTAAACGATAAAAAATATCATATTTATTTGGTAAAAATGCCGTTTTAACCAATAAAAATGTCACTGTCAGGGTAAAATGGCGGTTCAAAATACCATTTTAATCAACTAAAATGTTACTGTCAAGACAAAAATGGCGGTTTAAAAATGCCATTTTAATCAACCAAAACGTCACTCTGTCAGGGTAATAATGGCGGTTCAAACCGCCGTTTTAACCTATTCAAAAACCGCCGTTTTAACCTATCTAAAAACTGCCATTTTAACTTTGGAAATAACGGCGGTTTGAACCGCCGTTTTAACCTATTCAAAAACTGCCGTTTTAACTCCAGGAAATTGTGGCGGTTTTTAAAAAACCGCCGTAATAACCGGAATGGCGCCCAGAATTACGTCGTTTTCTAAAACCGCCATTCTTGGTAATAATGGCAGTTCAAACCGCCGTAAATACCCAAAAAAACCGCCGTTTTAACCAGAATTTTTTGTAGTGTATATTTATATAGTAGTATATTATAATTGTTAGAATATATTAAGATTAATTATTCTAACAATAATTATAATTTATGAGAATAAATTCCGTTGCTATTTGTAATATTCAAAAGGTCCAATCTTTAAAAAATACTAATAAAATCTGAAATAATACTTATCTAGGTAAAAAAACAAAAAACATGTTATAACAATATGAAATTCATCATGAATAATTGAACATTGATCAACAAATTAAATTTAACACAATATGTCATAGATTACTACAAAAAAATCTGGTAAAAGACAGTTTTTTTTTATATTTACGGTAGTTTAAACTGTCATTATTATTAGAAATGACAGTTTTAGAAAGTGACGTAATTCTGGGTGTCATTCTAGTTATTATAACGGCTTTTAGAAAATTGCCATAATTTTTTAAGTTAAAATGGCAATTTTTGAATAGACTAAAACGGTGGTTCAAATGGGCATTATTTTCAAATAATACGACATTTTTTTGTTGGTTAAAATGGCGGTTCAAATCGTCATTATTTCCAAAGTGAAAATGATGTTTTTGATTAGTTAAAAGTTAAAACGGTATTTATGAATTGTCATTTAATTTTTACTCTAACAAAGTGGCGTTTTGATTGGTTAAAATTGTCTTTTTTATCGGATTAAAATGACATTTTTTGTTATTTAAACTGACATTGTTGAATTGCCGTTTTTACCCTAACAGTAGTGTTTTTATTGGTTGAAATCACGTTTGAAAGTGCCGTTTTTATCGGATTAAAATGACATTTCATGTTGTTTAAAATGACAATTACAAACTGTCGTTTTTACCGGATAAAAATAACATTTTTTTATCATTTAAAAAGACAGTTTTACCATCATTTTTATCGCATTAAACAAATAATTTTTTATTAAAATTTTACAATAATAAAAAATCAATATCTATAAACAACGTATTAAACATAAATATAATTTTTTAGTATTGAATCAAAAGTCATAATCTTTATACAAATAAATTATCAAATATAACATAATTTTTTAAGAAAAATACTCGCACAATGACATCTTTATATGAAGATGACATTATGAATCTTTAAATGGTTAATCAAACATATTTAGTCAAACATATCAATTCATCTAATAGTCTATAATGCTATCTTCATATGAAGATATCATCATAAAAATATCTACCATTTTTTAATTATAGTCAGACTTTTGTCTTTCTTTTCGCATACATTTTCTTCTTTATTCTAATTTCAGCAAAACATTAAAGTACAATACAAAGAAAAAAAAAGAAAGAAAAACTATATATATCCCACCATAGCTGAACTTGATTTATAATTTTTTCTGCCACGGCAGGAAGTAATAGATATATAATTTGGTCTAAGTGAATTTACACCCTAGAAGATGCTTGCAGGGATTCTTTCTTCCACTTCACCAAACGTTGAAGAAAGTCCATAACCTGCATGAGAAATAGTAAACAAATAAATAATCAGATATTTATTAACTAGGCGTACACAGTACGATGGTGCAACAAAAGAGACAAAACAAAAAGGAGAAATTATATACTTGGCTCATTAGGTTCTTGTAAAGAGTATGAAACCCCGAGCTTCAATTCCTACACAGCAACAAGAATCAAATATAGTGCTTGCATTGTGTGCTATTCTACTTGCTAAACATGAAGGAAATCAGCAACTTGCTTTTCATTAATAACCACATAATTGACGATAATATATGTGAATTGTTTGAGTGATTTGTGGCTGGATTGCTATGTTGAGTAATGCAAAAATTGTTGATTTCAGATGAGTATGCTTAAATGTGAAAAGTGACAAAAAATGGTGACTTATTAATCCTGAGCACTTGGGACTGATTTATTCTTTCCAGCAAGTTACAATAGATAAAAGAAAGTTAGAATGCAAGGTTAGAGTAAGTGAAAAGCTAGGAATCAATTTTTGACCTCTCAAAACCCGAGATTACATGTTGCTGAATTATGAAGTTTCGGACAGCAATTTGTGAATAAAACTGGGAGTAATCTAGCGACTCAAAATGAGTGAAATTATTTTTCTATGAAACCTTAAGATGTCCATATTATTCCCCTAAAATTTTAGAATTTTTCGATGTGTGGTTTGGGAGATATGATTTTTAGAAAATGGTCATTTTCTGCAAAAACAACACTGTACGAATTCTGGAATAGCAACTTCAAAACCACATATCTCAATACTCTGAAACTCTTTGGAGGTGAAACCAAAAAGGAATGAAATATTAGGATGTCTAGTATTTTATGTCCAAATTTCAGGAAATTCAAATTTTATAGAGAAAGTTGTGTCTTCTGGAAGCAGGGCTGTTCACTGCTGCGACAGTACCCTTTTCTTAAAACAAAATCATATTTCGAGAGGCATAACTTTTTCTAGAGAAGTGAAAATGCTCTGGGACTTGAACTGAGTGAAAGACGGGTAAGTCTGGTTCAACCACACCAAACTTTAGGAGAATCCAACCAAAGATAAATTTTATATGATTTTTTTAAGTTGGTTACTGCTTGCTGTTTTTTTGAAGTGTACTAAATCAGTAGCCGATTTTTAAAAAATCATATAAAATTAAATTCTTAGAACGCAGTTGCAAAACCAAAACCAAAGTACACTTTAGGATTCCTATTTAAAATAAATAATAATATATTAGGATTTCTTTTGCCCCTTTTTTTATATGATAATATATTAGGTATATGTATAATATGTTATACCTCTTATATTTGCATATGGTTAAGTTAATTACTATGGCTGAAAATCATATGTTGTTGGCTTTATTGACACTTTAACACTTGAAGTTGTATTGTTATGGCTGAAAATTGTTTGTGCAATTCTGGTTGTTGTAATTCTAGTTTTGTGCTAACTAAGCAGTACCAAGAATTGTGCTAACTTTATTTTTTAAGTTGACATAGTTTTGATAATTTATACAACTATTTTCAGTTTGGTTTTTAATTATTTTCAGTTTGATTTTTTAATTTTTATAATTACGAATGTCATTATAAATATTTTTCTAATAACTTTTCTATATAATTATGCAGGATAATTATTGAGGATGATAATGAAGATTAAACTGTTTATCATTGTGGTTTATGGGTTAAGATGGAGTAATGTTAAGAATGGATACATGTATGATAGACTAATTACTTTTATTAGAAGATATTTATATAGAATATAATATTTTAGTTTTCCGTAGAGTATTTGTAGTAAATTCTAAGTGGTCTCATGCCTGTTTTGATATGGCTATGTTTTAATTAATGTGAGATGTATGAATATTAGTACTTTTGGATCATTATAAATATATTTTATTTACAAATAATTTTATTATTTAAAGAAATTATGTAGTATAATTATGTATTTATTTTTATTTTATAATATTTAACTCATTTAATTAAAAATACAGAATTATATATGTAATCATATTACTAAATATTATGTACAAAAAATTATTAGAATATATATATATATAGAAAATAAAAAAAAATAATGAGAAACCTAAGGCTACACTTATATAAAGTAGCTATGGTTATACAGAAAATTTAAAAAAAATGAGGAACCTAAGACTACACTTATATAGAGTAGCTATGGTATACAATGTGGTTACGCTTTATAGGTGATGCAGTAGCACTGAAAAGCGTAGCCTATTCTAGTAAAAATGGAAGCTGAAAAGCGTAGCCTTTGGTCCTGGACAGCATCATTTGAAAAGCGCACCCTATTCCCAAACGCCAAAAACATAGCCTTTGGTGCAGAAAAGTGTGGCCTTTAAGAATAGGCTACGGCCGAATAGGAATCATCCCAAAAAACATAGCCGTAGCCCAGAAAACGTAACCGTAACCTAAGACATCATTTTTTTTTTTTACTTTTGGCTACACTTTTCAAGTGTACTTGAATGGGTATTTTTCTTGTAGTGACACAACAAAAAGAATAAGCAAGAGAAAGCAGAATCACTGGTACAAACACACAAAACAACAACAAAATATTCTATAAACAAGGTTATCATATTAAAGAACCCTCGAAAAATGGGCTCATGAATGCATTTATAAGAATGGGATATGATGAGTAGAACACATATGACCACAACGTGATCAACTTGTAAATGGCTAGAGATCACCTCGATGGGAGTTTCTCTTTTCTCAGCAGCTGCAATCAAAGTTTCAATGTTCAAGGCTGATCCAAACCCTACATAATGGACAGTTCCAAAAAGCAAAGTGAATGTTCAGAAAATAAAAGAAGAACTATGCCCAACCAGAATCATTCACAAGGGAGTGAAAGGACAGAAATATATGGGTTGAAGTAGCTCCACGGCAAGGACGATAAGATAACATCCACGATGCGCTGCCACTGCTATGTAGCTGCAGTGAGATACAAAATAAATTAAAAGAAAATTAAAGATTAATTAAGGAAAGAAAACCCTAATTAAGTGCATGGTGAATGCCAGATTGTGGTACATGCATAGTTAAGAGTTTAAACTTCAGAGTGGCGGAGATGTCACTGGAGAGAAGACGCTGAGCTAGGAGGTACTGAGAATTTTGGCGGAAAAGACGCAAAGTTAGGATGAAAAGGAGAGCGAGGAAGCTAGAGGAGACGTCATCGGAGGAGATTACCATGGGAAAGGAGATGTCGTCGAAGGAGGTCGTTGTCAAAGGAGATGTCACCGAAAAAGATTGTCGTCGAAAAATGAAAGAGGATCCGAGATCGTCGCTCTGGCCAGGGATAGCGTCTATAGGGAAACAACTTTGACAATGGAGAAGCGACTATGGGAAAGAAAGTGCGTGTGTGGCTTGGAACTTTCAAATCCGTTATAGAGGCAACGACAATGGAGGGTGAAAGCGGTAGCGACGGATATAGGAGGACGACGAGGGAGAGATAGAAAAGATATCGATCGAGCGAGCAGTCGTATGTATATGCATAGTATTTCAATTAGGAATTGTAATATTTTTGATATATTAAACCCTAAATCCTAAACCCTAAACAGTTTAAAACTGTTATAATCATCAAAATTGCCACTAAATACAAAATTATTTACATACAGTAGTAACAAAAAATATCATAATATTTTTTAAAAGTATCATAATATAAATATCACTTTATTTTTTATTTTTTTTGTAGTGGCAGTAACGAGAGTATTAAGGAAAATGATGAGTTCTTAAAAGAGAGAAATTCCTTAATAATTTTACAATTTTAGTTTTTTTTTTTTTTGGGGTTAATTCTTCCTTTGGCTTCTGTAAATTATTTTTCGTTGGCCAATCTTATTGATTATTGTAAACTACATATCAGCATGCATAGATGCATAAACAGTGGGGATAGTCAACGCAATGTCCAACGGCATAAGGATCATGCTTGCGATTGCATTCCTTTTGACAACTTTTTTTGTTGCAATTAAAATAATCAGCCCACATTTCATTACACAACTTTACAGCTTCAGTCACATGACTTGTCATCAACACAACTGCAAAATATGTATATATTAACAAAAAGTTAAAATAAAGCATATTTTATTATCTATATTTCTATACAACATTAAGCTTTCAATAGATTTAAATGAGGACAAGATGCATGGGATATGAAAAATAACGAACTTGAAATCATAAATACACAAGTGCGAAAATGTTTAGTTATTTTAAACAATAAAACATATATAGACATAAAAAATGGGCATTGAGATATGAAAAATAAAATGATTAACCTGAAACCAAAAGAACGGAGAAAATGTTTGCCACATTCAATTTCGTCATCTTTCTAACAAGTATGAATAATTCTCTCATGTTCAATATATGCCATTTGAGAAGATGAATGGTGATATATATAGCTAGACATAAAAGATTTTGGGAATTAATAAATTAATATATCATCTATTCTTCTATATATTTTTTATTGTGCCCAAACACACACTTATTCTATTATTTGAACAGTACAGTTTAGCTCCATAATCATCCTATTCATATATTTTATCATAAATGGTCAAGATTTAAAGGACATTTTTAAATAGTTACATATATACAAATATGAAAAGATTAACATCAATATATATAGTTATAACAATTTTTAGGATTTTGCAAAAAATGAATAAATAATCTTAGGACACTTGTTAAAAAAAATAAAAATATTTCGTAGAAAAATATATTATATATGTTTATTATTATTATTGAAAAAGGCCTTACTATTTTGTGTTCTAATAAAAATGCATTTTAAGAAGACTATAAAAGAGAATATTTTATTTATTAATTTTTTTATATTTTCAATGCATACAACACATTAAAAATTTAAAAAAATTTTATTATTATATTCTTAAAATATAAAATAGCTAAATCTGTTTTTAATTATGTATACTGATAATTATTTTAAAGATAATTCTTCATGAGTTAAAGGAGTAACAGGCTAATTTCAATGTCTACCGTTATTTAACTTTTTATAAATACCAAGCGGAGCAATTTCACCGCTATAACCTTTCATAAATTCTAAGACTCATTACCGGTGTAGTTGTTCAACATAACGATAAATAAAAATATTTGGTAACTAACAAAATTTAGTTAAAATTAGTCAGAATTTATTTTATTTAATTTTTAAGTTTTATTTTTTTTTTCTAATATTACCGAAAAATAAATATATTATATAGCTTCGATAATTAACCTTTCATAAATACTAAGTGATATATACATACTCTCATAGCCAGATAGCCTTTCATAAATGCCAAGTTTTATATAATTCGTTCGTTTCAAATAAATGTTTATTTGAATCAAATGAGATATATTAAAAAGGGAGTCACTTAAATAAAGACGTTTAAAACGTCTTTTTTTAAAGATGTTTTTTAATAGGAATATTTTAGTCATTTTTTATAATAAAGGTATTGTAATCATTTTCTATCAAAAATAATATTAATTTAGACCAGTTCAAGATTTGATTCACTATTTTTTCAGTTAAATTAATTTGTCTAACCTAATTTTGACAAAAATAACACGACTTAATCAATTATATGTGTTAAATTTTAATTAATAAAAAATATCTTTAAAAAAAGACGTTTTAGACGTCTTTATCTAAGTGGCTCCCTATTAAAAATTATTTTCACAGTGAGCTAGTAATTTTACGGTAAAGATAATATATGATAATATACATTTTTTATTAATATTAAATACATAAAAGAATGCCAACAAACTATATATAACTCGATTGGCATCTCTCCGTCTCACCTAAAAGTTTTAAATTTGAATCTCACTTCTAATTTAAAAAAAAAAATACATAAAATGATAGTTTTTAGCTTAGAAATTTCTATTTATATATTCTTAATAAATATTTTTAGGATTGACCCTATCAACATGCATAGGTACATAAACAATGGGGATACGCAATGCACTCTCCAATGGCGTGAGGATCATCATCATGCTTGTCACTGCATTCCTTTTGACAGCTTTTTTTGGTGCAATCAAAATAATCAAACCAAATTTCTTTACACATCGTTGTCTTCTCTTTATTAGTTTCTTCACTTGTTGTCATTAAGACAACTGCAAAATATTGAAACAAAAAGTTAAATAAGGATATTTTATGATATAGAACATTAAGGATTAAGCTTTCAATATGTAGATTTGAAACAAAGACATGAACATGCATGGGATATGAAAGAACAAAGGAACTTCAAATCACAAATAGCAAAGTGATTGATGGAGAAAATTTTGATTACTAAAATTAATTTATTTTAAACCATTAGTTTGAGAAATTCTGAATTCTCAATCTGATTTCGCTGGTGAAGTAGTTAGAATTAATTGATATTTTATTCTTCGATTCTTGTTAGTAGGTTCTTGAAGATATATAAAATTAATTTTGTTTATTTGTTGTTTGAGAAAGTATAGGGAACAATTTTTTTTTGTTTTTTTGTGAACCACGTAAATAATATATTTAAATTTAGAATAATTTTTATTGTCTCATAAATATTATTATATATGGATGATAAAACAAAGATAAAACATAGAGATAAAATGGTTGAGATAAGAAAATAATGATTAACCTGAAGTCATAAGAATAAGCAAGAAAATGTTTGCCAAAATTAACTTGGTCATCTTTCTAACAAGTTTGGATTATTCTCAATTAATTAAGCTCAATATCTTTTGTGAGTGCCATTTGAGAAGATGAAAGGTGGTATATATATAACTATAGATATTCATTTTAGCGTGTAATAGAATCTTAAAATGAATAAACTGATATTTTTATCTTTTTCTTCTACGTATATTTGAGTTGATGAGCAGTATAATTTAATTAGCTCCATAATGATCATAGATTATATTGTATTATAGGTCAAGATTTAAAGGCTATTTTTTAAGAGTTACATATAAAGATCAGATACGAAAAAGTCAAATAATTTTAATATTTTTGTCATCAAATATCCTAACGGTACTTAATAAAAATACACAAATGGAAAATGATTTCATGCGGTTATAATAGATATTTTTTAGAATACAATAATTCTTCATGAATTAAAACAGTAACAACAATGTCTACCGTTATTAGCCTTTTGTAAATACCAAGCAACGTAGCGTGTACATAATGCAGACCGGCTCAAAGATCCGGTTCGAGTTTAAAGCAATTTGGGTCATGTTGGCTCGGGACTGACCCAGAAAAAAGAAATAAAACCTGACAAAGAAATTAAACTCGAATCGGGCCATAATTTGAGTCATTCAAATCTGGCCTGGTAATTCATATTACTAGAGGCTAAACACTTTACGGCACATGCTTAGTTTGCACTTCGCAGTGCACAAGGAGCACACAACCCTCTTCTCTCAGCACCATAAGACACAGCCACACACCTTCAGTCCCCCTACGAAAACGGCGCCGCCATCCTTCCTATCTTAACTCTCTCTTTACCTCTCGCCAGCCGTCATCACCCTTTCCTTCTCAGTCTTCTCTCTATCTCTCACCAATCATTGTCACGGTGCCCGTCATCACTCACCAGCTTCAGAGTCACAACGGTGTTGCATTGTCGATGACGAACGCGAAGTGCGATAGCGCTTCTCTAACCCTCAACGACGACGACTGTTTTTTCTCTCTCAGTCAGACGGTCACAATGGAATTGCCCCTGGTCGTCCTCTTCTTCTCTACTACTGGTCTTCTTCTTCTCTTCTCTGACCTCTGCTCAAGTTCAGATAAATAGTTATTATTCTGATTAGGAATTATAATATTGGAACTTATGAATATTAAATAATGTAAGTTCGAATGATGGGGCTATTACTTACCTTTAAAGGAAATTAGTGCCAGAAGTAGGTTGGTGTGTGAAAAAAAGTATATGCATGTGAGATATTGTGTTCATGTTCTTAATTTGATGATGAATGAAGAAATTAAAGAACAACAAACTTCAATTGATGAAAGCATTACAAATGTTGTCAGGTATGTTTGGTCCTCTCCTCAAAGAATTAAAAAAATTTAAAGACTACATTAAGACTGAGTTGATTATTGAATCTAAAAGTCTTGTGTGTTTGGATGTTCTAACTAGATGGAATTCTACCTATCTAATATTAAATTTGAAAAAATTTTTGATAGACTTTATGATAAAAAATCTAATTTTTTTAGATGGTTTGGAGAGGATAGTGAGAAAAAAAAAAAAGTTGGTCCACCTATACTGCTTTATTGATAACATGCTAGATTATTCATTGAATTTTTGAGAATCTTCTACAAAATAATTTTGAGTTTCTCATCTTCCTTACATATTACATCAAACAAATGTTTTCATGAAATTGCATTTGTCACTTCTCAATTAACGTCTTGGAGTCAAAATCATTCTAAATTATTAGAAACTATGACATGTTCTATGAAAGATAAATATGATAAATATTGAAAACTAGTTGGCAAATTTAATCCATTGTTACTTGTTGCTATAGTATTGGATCTTCAGTATAAATTAGATTATCTCTGTTGGTATTTGGAGGATGTTTATGACAAAGAAATGTCTATTAGCATGACTAATTTTGTTAAACTCACATTGGATATTTTGTATAAGTTTTATAAAAAAGAGGTTAGTTGTAGACAATAAAAGAAGGGAGGATGATGGAGATTCATTTAGAGATGTTTTAGATGACAATATTAAAGTCTCAGTTGGTGCCAATAAGGACGTTTCAGAAAATAGAGTGAATATGTGAAAAAAACAAAAGAGAGAGAAGACTAATGCAGATAGCAAGTGAGATGTGGAGAGATATCTAGCCGAGAATACTTTGGGAGATGAAAATTTTGATATATTGATCTGGTGAAAAGTGAATGCCCCAAAATACAGAATTCTTTCTCTCATAGTTCGTGATATTTGAGGCATTTCGGTTTCAACTGTTGCTTCTGAATCATTATTTAGCACTGGTGGACGTGTGTTTGATGTCTTTTGCAGCTCTTTGTCACCATTAATAGCTAAAACTTTGATATACACTCGAAGTTGGTTGTGCCCTTTTAAATAAGGAGTTAAAGATCAGGAGTTTGATCAATTTAATAGCAGTAAAAAAATTGTTGAAGATACATACATTTATGATATCTTTATTATATGTGACTTATTTATTCTAAGTAATAATTTTTTATATGAAAAATGAGTAATTTTATATGTTTTGTAGGTTTCACTAATGTATTCACATTATAAGGAACAAGATGACAATATTAATGGTAATTGATGGATGATGGCTATTTTTCTGTGGAATTTAAGTATTGTTAACATTAATATTTTGTATTATTAGTCATTATAAGATTATAAGTAAATGTTTTGTATTTAGAAAGTATAAGATTTTAGACTAATGCATAATATTTTGTGTTATTTGTATTAACTTAAATATTTGGTGTTATTAGACAATATTAGTATTAATTGTGGTTATGCTTTAATTTAGAAGAATGGTTGGTTCTTGTTATATTTTTTTAAGTGAATTTCACTATGTGAAATTATTGTTATCAGTCTAATTTTTATCCAGTATAATTGTGGCAGAAAAATGTGTAAATTTCATCGAATCTAAGATCGGATTAAAATTTAACAAATAAATTCAGTATATATTTTAAATCGAATCTAAATTAAATAAAATTCTATTAGCCTGACCCATCTACAATCTAACTTTATCATTATAACCTTTCATAAATACTAATAAAAATCATTATTATTAACAGCTAGCTTTGTCAATTAAAATTTAATAAATACTAAGTGACACATACTTTCGTAGCCTTTCATAAATATGAAGTTTTTACCTCTTTTGTTTCTTAAATATGTAACTGCTTATTTGAATAAACTGAGATATATTGAAAATGGGTTTTATACTTTTATAGCTAGTTGAAATTTTATATTAAAGATAATGTTATTATGATATTAAATACACACGAAAAAAACAGTCTTTCAATTAAAAGATTTTATTTTACATTTTTAATAAGTATTTTTAAAACACCCCTTAACAAATCCAATATGCAGAGACAAATCCACTACTTTAATTTATCCAAGTGAATAGCTCACTACGGAAAACCACGAATTATGATCAATTATTAACAGCGAAATATAAAGATATTATATTGTTAATGTTTGGTCTCAAATATATAATAAATGTTGTTTTAGAAAACTTAAAGAGTATTAATTAAAGGAGAGAGAGTGTCTGTAAGAGATAAAAGTGTAAAAGAATGATTTCATAAGGTAATGTCTTAAAATTAATTTAATTCTCACCCACATGTAACTAGTAAAAACAAAATGAACTGTTGGATAAAATTTTATATTAATCTCACACCATTAAAATCATTATTGATGACTACTTGATAGCTACAAATCACAAAAGTTATTGGCCCTAGCACTTCTCTAATTAAAATTTTTGAGACAAAATTAATGTACAATATAAATTTCAAAAATCACTTAAAAAATTTAGTTTATATAGCTGCGACAGGATAGGATAAGACACTGAGAATAAAACAAGACAAGACACTGATGGACAAAGACATAAAATTTTGTATTATTATATTTTATTTGGTGATAAACTAGAACAAATTATGAAAATCTAATTTATTCACACTTTTTTCATTCAAAAATTTGAGATGAAAAATATAATAATAAAAAATATAATTATAAAAATTAACAAAAATAATTAAAAAAAGAATGAAAAATAAGTTGTGTCCCTTATTAGTGTTTCTGTGTCTTTTCTATCAGGATGGACACAAAATACACTAATTTAGTGTCTCTGGATACACTATTTCTATCCATGTCTCCTTTGTTAAACATAATTTTATATTTCTGTATCTATGTCTCATTGTCCTGTCTATGTAAACAAGCGCCGATCTATGTGTGCACACATGTATGTATGGGCCCAAATTAAAATATAAAATAACATGCTTTCAAATTCTTTTAGTTTAGACTTGAAATGAATCTCCACTTATATATACCTCTCTCACTTCTATTGGATTTGCATTCACAAAAAACATAAATTAAAGAAGAATATATATAATATATTCCGCTAACTTGTTAAAAATCTAAGATGGCCAAGTTATCTTTGGGAAACATTCTCGTACTTGTACTTCTGGTTTCAGGTTCATTATTATTTTTTCATATCTCGTAATTTTCTCCTCTTTTGACTGTGTTTGAAATGCTTAAAATATTTTTTTTACAATTTTCAAATAAGAAAAAGCAATAAGTACAAGAAAGTTAAAAAGAAAAAAGATTTTACAAACAAGAGATAAAAAAAATGACACACACGGCAAGTGATGAA
>NC_029793.2:3265066-3265972 GCF_000816755.2 Arachis ipaensis | reverse complement strand
AATTATATCAAGTATTTAAAATATTTTTTGTTATAATAAATAATAATATATACTATATCTAAATTTATTTTAAGAATATATTTTAAGAATAAGATTGGACACGCTGACACTTGATGGTATTTAGGTGTGTCCAAATGTGTCCGGAGAAGAATTTTTTATTTTTTATAAAGACACAGTTTGGACACAGTAAACACGCGTGTCGGACGAGTGTCAGTGAGTGTCGTGTTCGAAATGTGTCTGACACGTGGACACGACAACTTAGCGAAGTGTCCGTACTTCATAGGTTAGTCGGCTATATGATGCAACATTTCAAAATTTTAGTTTTGAATTTTTTTTTATGGTGCTTCAATATTTTGTTTTACTTTGGTTTCTTTGCTTTAAACAATTTAATCTGGAATCATTGTACTATCATTACCATCAAGTTATTAGGGTGAAGGGAAAATAATTTCAATAAGTTTGTTCTTGTTCTCATATATGTGTATATTTTTGTTACAGGGTTTGACAATGCTGAAATTTTAATAAATTTTCCATTGGATGGAAGAATATTCGAGCACCTTTGGTTAGATCAGGAAGTGATTCACACTGCTGGTTTAATTAGGTGTTTTAATTATTTGTTTACAACATTTACTTTCTAGTTTTGTGCTTAAATTATCCTTCAGTTTCCAAAGTTTAAATGTATTTTCTTTAAGGCAATAAATTTTGCAATCAAATAAACCAAAATTATCTAAATGAAAATTATTCTAGAATTTGTTTATGACAAGTTCATCCAAGTTAAAATTTAAATTAATCATTCGAGAAATGGAAAAAGATCTGAACGCTTGGATAATAAGAATGGAAAAAAAAAATTCATGGTTCTGGTTTTCTTCATTTTTTTTCGCAATCTTAATGACACGAAGCAAGCAGCAT
>NC_029793.2:3238130-3248208 GCF_000816755.2 Arachis ipaensis | reverse complement strand
TCCAATCGATTGTATTTGGCAAATCCATGTTGTTTTCGTGAATTCAATCAATTGAGTAACAACAACAATCGATTGTTTTGATGCATTCATTTGATTGGAAAGTATAAACAATCGATTGGTTTAAGATTTTTACCATTCTACCTTACAACTTTCAATCGATTGTTTTGTGATATAGTGTAAACCAATCGATTGAATTTCAAGGAAACACGATTTGGAAGCCATGGACGAACGTAACGAGATCAAAGTTAATTTTTTAATCAATTGGAATTATTAGGATGAATGGAGGATATAATTGGTTATTATTTTTGTATTTGATTGTTATATAATAGATAATTGATAAAATAATAATTTATAAAATAAAAAACTATTTTTATAATTAAATAAAATATATGGGGTTGATTTGTAATTAAAATTAGTTCAAGGACTACGTAGCAATTGATAAAAAAACTCCAAAAACATGTTTTCTACTTGAACCACTAAGTGATCCAAAGGTTCCTGGATTACCGAATTCTGAGCCAACTTTCTATACAAAGAGAAATAATAGCTTATATTAACAAATTCTAACTAATAGAATAAATATCAAGTAACACTACACAATGACTGTAAGCAACCTATATCTACACAAATATTTTATTAAACTAAAGCTTCGATTTTGGATTGTCCAAATGCTTTGCGGTTGATGGCCATACGCATGTTTCCACAATTGTAGCTGAAACTCCAGATTACTTAAATCCTTAGTATCTTTAATTTCAATTATATGATTAATATTATCCACAGAAAAGTGGTGTGTATAGTTTTAGAGCAGTTCTTTTATAAAGATAATCACGGGTTAACCAGTGATTCATATAAGTTAGCGGGTTAACTCGATGGTGGCTGAAGAGAATATAACAAAAGCTGTTGACTCAAGGTTACAAAGATTTTGACAGCAACTCTGCATGGATATGTTATCATATAGCATAGCTTTTGTATCGGCTAAGCTCACGAGTTGGAGTGAGATTTTACTACTTTTTTTTTTTTTAAGTTTCACTCATTAAGTCTATGCAAAATATGGCATATATTAGTAAATACCTTAATCTCCTGTATATAGTATTTTATGGAGGTGCATTTAGTTTATAAATTGATCAAGTTGTGCACAAATTGTATAAGTGTGTACTAAAGTCTTTTTTTTACATTTATCTTTATCAAGTTGTATAACAAGTTGAAAAATATCAACTTATATAACAACTCATTCTTTGACTGAGTCAAAGATTGCAACTTTTGACTAGAACTTTGACCATACAAGTTAGACAACTTGCAAGTAGTTTTATGAGTCTTCTAACTTGATATGAACCATTTGCATCATACTTGATTCTAGACCAAACTTAAGTTCTATAATGTTCTTTAATTTTCTTGAAACTTCATTATGCTCTACTTATATCACTTGTAACTTTTAGCCATTTTTGTTGACTTCAAACCAAAAGAAGATTCTTCTTTTCACAGAATAGCGGTTGAAATAGCAATAGCCTCTCAGTCTGCTATTTGTGTGCAAAGACCATACATGAGTGATATAGTGATAAAATAAAATAATTTGGGAATTACGTTGCATTTTAAGTTCAACTTGTTGTAATAAGGTTTTCTTATTCTATCTAGCTAGCAAGCAACATACTTATCTTATGTATTAAAAGTATAGATCAATGATTTTTTTTTGTTCAATTTATCCATGTTACTCACCTTTCTCTCAGATACCACCACCACCAACATCCCATGTTCATCAACATAACAATTAAGCACAGCCAAAAAATATAGCCTTCACCCTCGTAAATATTTAAACAAACATCTCTTCTAACTTACTAATAAATATTACAATGTCGCTAACTTATTAGTTAGTAAGGAGATCTAAATTTGTTAGTTGTTACCCATATAGACATTTAAAAACTTTAATATAGTATATGAGTTTATTTTCTTATTTAAAAATAAATGTAGAATGTCAACTTCATGAAGCATTATGTATTATTTTTTAAAAATATGCCGAATTGAGAGTTGACAATCACTTCTAGACTCATGTCATTTGGACTTTTTTGTCTTAAAAATAAAGACGAAATATGTCATACAATAATAAGGTAGGTTGACTTTTTGAGGTAAATTGAATTATAAATTTATTTATAATAACTAATAAGGATGATTTTAAATAGTTGTAAGTATCAATTAAGTTGTCTTATTTTTGTATAAACATATAAATTTATTACTATGCAACTTAATTAAATGGTGAGAAACAATATTATGAAGCCGTTGAGCCATTGTTTAATGATTAGTCTTTTGTATATATTTAATTTGAGTTTGAATTTTTATATTTTTATACTCCTTTGCTAAAAATGGAATATACATATTGCAACCGACCATGTGTTAGTAGTGTAAAGTTTTTATGAAATTATAATTCATCAAAATTATTTCTTTTTTTAAAAAGACATTCATGCTTGTCAGGGATATAAAATGAGCTTTAACCAAATTAAATTTTCAACGATTAAAAAAGCCCCAAAAAAATAATAATATTGAAGTTTCAATTTCAAAGGGCATTTCAATAGGACAAAAGATAGAGAATGATACTCTCATTATCATTTGTTGATTTTCCACCCCGTTTACTTTGACTCAAATATATAATTCTATAACACATATTTCACTAGTTAGTGCCTACATATATTATTAATTAATTATATCTCCTAAAGTCTAAGCACAATTTTTAAAAAAGAAAAAAAAAATGCCCTTCAATGTTTTATGCTCTGGCAATTCTATTAAACATTAAAAATTGTCAAATCCAACTGGAAAATTGACTATTTTCCGTCTAAAATCTAAATCATTATGTGACACACTTGTATTTGGCACTGAAAGCAAAAAATTGGATACAACAAACAATGATGAGAAAATCATTGCATTCTCTTTTTCTATTGCTCAGGACTCTTACTATTGTTGTCATGGTTCAAGCCCAGGATCAATCAGGTTTGTATTAAGAAAAATCTAAACAGTTGCTTTCAACTATAAAACCATGTACTATAATCTTAAAATTTAGCTAAATTCTTTGTTTATTTTCTTTCTCCTTTTTCTTAGGATTTATTAGCCTTGATTGTGGACTACCAGAAAAATCAAGTTACACTGAGGACACCACAGGCATAAATTACATTTCAGATGCTAACTTCATTGAAACTGGTGTAAGCAAGAGTGTATCACCAGAAGACAAGGCCACTCATCAAAAGCAACTAGGTTATTTGAGAAGCTTTCCCAACGGTGCAAGAAACTGTTACAAAATAAATGTTGCAAGTGCCACTAAATATTTAATCAGAGCTAACTTTTTGTATGGAAACTATGATGGTCTAAATGAGTTACCACAATTTGATCTTCATCTTGGAGCTAATTTTTGGGAAACAGTTAAACTCACCAATTCATCATGGGGCTACACCACTGAGATCATTCACACTCCATCATTGGATTATGTTCATATCTGTTTGGTTAACACAGAGAAAGGGACTCCATTCATTTCAGCTATAGAATTAAGGATGTTGGATAATAAGACTTATGATGCTCAATCATCTGGATCATTGGCACGTTTCCTAAGACTAGATTTAGGTTCCATTACCAACTTAACATACAGGTGAGTATTTCCATAAGATTTAGATAAACTCATTTACACTATGTGCAAATTTTGTGTTCCAATTTCCAACTATAGAGTAAACTATCAATTAAGTCTCAGACACTGAATCTATAGAAACAGATAAAAATAAAAAAGTTGTGTCTCTATTCTTATCATCATTGTTTCAGTTCTTCAAAGAAAGAAAATTAAGCAAAATTTGTCCAAAATAGAGACATTTTTTTCCTACTTCTATATCTATTTTATTCTTCGTACAAATTTGCATCTTATAATATTTCTGTATTTCCAATGCCATCTTGAATCCTTCTTTATCTCTTTCTAGTACCTCAGGCTTATTTACTTCTTTCAGGAGCTAAATTAGCGATTTATGGTTTACATCCAAAATCCAAATATATCCAACACTAAGTAAAATGAAATTGTGGTATACATGCAGGTACAAAGATGATGTTTATGACAGGCTTTGGGATCCTGTTAACCTAAAACAGTGGAAACAACTGAGTAGCACACTTAGCAATGATGAACTATCACAGAATCATTATAAACCACCAGCAGTTGTGATGAGCACTGCTGCTACACCAGCAAATTCTAGTGCTTCTCTTGATCTAATGTGGGAACCAAATAATGTGGATGAGCAATACTATGTGTACATGCACTTTAATGAAGTTCAAAAGCTAGCAGCAAATCAAACAAGATCATTCAATGTCACCATGAATGGCAAGTTCTGGTTTGGACCTCTTGTACCTTCATACCAAAGCACAACTACCATATATAGTCCTTCAGCTGTAACTGGAGCAACAAATTATACTGTTTCACTTTTTCGGACAGAAAAGTCTTCACTTCCTCCCATTGTCAATGCTATTGAGATTTATGTGGTAAAAGATTTCTCACAATTAGAGACTCACCAAGATGATGGTACCTTCCTTTACCAAACATATTTTTTTTTCCTTTTCATTTTCATAGTTAAATTGCTTTGGACATTCCAATAGTTTCATTGTAACATTTGGTTGAAATTGTTGTGAACTATTTCCAATCATCAACTACTAGTTGCTGCTATTACAAACATCAAGGATTCATATAATGTTGCTAGAAATTGGCAAGGAGATCCATGTGCCCCAATAGCATATATGTGGGAAGGTCTAAATTGTAGTTTTGAAGGCAAAAGTTCTCCAAGAATCACATCTTTGTAAGTGAATGAACTAGAAATTAGATCATGCTTTTATTCATTAATTAACACTAATCATAAACTCTTAAACTGGTTTTTGAAATGCAACCAGGGATTTATCTTCTAGTGAATTGACAGGGCAGATATCATCCTACATATCCAAGCTCATTATGTTACAATACTTGTGAGTATCTCATCTAATATGGTTTACAAATGGTGGAACCAAATTATTCCATTTATATTTTTCGCTTTCAATTTTTGTTTTAAAATTTTTTGATATCCCGAATTGTAATAATAAATGCATTTGAATTACATGTTTCAGAGATTTATCAAATAATAGCTTAAGTGGATCGATACCTTATTTTCTGACACAGCTACAGTCACTGAAATTTTTGTAAGTTACTCCCTTGTTTGGCTGATAAGTATAATTTCCTTGGTTATAAAAGAGAAAAGCATGTCATATATGTATCTTCTTTAACAGAAACTTGGAGAATAACAATTTTACTGGTTTAGTTCCCAGTGAACTCCTTGATAGATCAAAGAAAGGTTCACTATCATTGAGGTATGCATGCCTACTTAATAGCAATTAGTCCAAAGTTCACAGTTTCTTAAGGCTGAATATGATTGTCATCTTAGTATTCTTTATTATATCATCATATAATATGACTACTAATTACAGAAATTCTTAATTGTTGATCTGACATCATCTGAATTATGCTAGTGTGGGGCAAAATCCAAACCTATGTACTTCTGCATCATCATGCAACCAACACATCGAAACAATCAAGAAGAAGAAAAACAATGTAGCTATTCCTGTAGTAGCATCAGTTGTTGGGGTTTTGGTGCTTCTAATAATTTCTGCAGCAGCTATAATCTTTTCAGTTAAGAAAAGAAAGCCACAAGGTAACTAATGCTAACCATCATTTTAGCTCACAACAAAAACATAGAGACACTTTGGCAGGTACAAAGTTTTTTTTTCTAAGGGACAAACACAAAAACAAGCAAAATGTCTCTGATACACTCTTTTTCTCAGTATCTTCGTATTTTCTGTCTTTAGTCATAAATGTTTCTAGCTTTATTGTTAATTTGTTAGCAACTGAAATATATTTCCCCCCTTAAAATTAGCTGCTGTGAACATTCATGTGAAGCCCAAATATCCAAATGAGCCACCAATAAAAGCCAAGCAACAACAATATTCATTTAATGAACTTGTTAATATCACCAACAACTTTGAAAGGTTGCTTGGTGAAGGTGGATTTGGTAAAGTTTACTATGGAATTATTGATGACACTGAAGTAGCTGTCAAGATTCTGTCTGCAACATCAGAACATGTATATCAGCAATTTCTAGCAGAGGCAAGTGTTGTCATAATCTGCAAAAATGTTTCTAATCTTGAGCAACATTTTAAGCCATTATGACCAATATGTGGCTTTTGAATTCTAGGTTAAACATATGATGAAAGTACACCACAAAAATCTTACTTCCCTTATTGGATATTGCAATGAAGAGAAAAATAAAGCTCTCATCTATGAATACATGGCAAATGGAGACTTGGATGAACATCTCTTAGGTATATTAACTACTTTGTTTTCTTTCTTTTTCTTTGTCATAAACTAACTCATGCAAATAGCATTCAAAATATTAAAATTTTGAAAATTATAGGGAAGAAAAGCAACACAAAGTTCTTAACTTGGGAAGATAGACTTCGAATAGCTGTGGATGCAGCCCAAGGTTAGTTAAGACAAGTAAATATGTGAATTTCTTCATCAAATTGGAATTCTTCTCATCTAGTCATGTGAAAAATCTTATGCTAGGACTGGAATATCTGCATCATGGTTGTAAGCCGTTAATAATTCACAGAGATGTGAAATGCGCAAATATTTTGTTAACTGAAAACTTCCAAGCCAAATTGGCTGATTTTGGCCTATCCAGAAGCTTTCTTGCTGACGGTGACACGCATATCTCCACTGCCATTGTTGCCGGAACTCTTGGTTACTTAGATCCTCAGTAAGTTATTCGATTCAAGTGTCAATTTTCGTTAGTAAACCATCCAACACATTACTAAGACAGCCAAGTTTGAGTTTGTATTCATCCAAAATAATTCTGAGAAGATACTAACCAAATTGTCAATGACCTGTAGGTGTACCATGTTAAACAGGTTCACAGAGAAAAGTGATGTTTACAGTTTCGGAGTAGTTCTTTTGAAGATAATCACAGGTCAACCGGCAATATCAAAAACCAAAGATAAAGTTCATATAAGTCACCGTGTTGATTCCTTACTTTCTAAAGGGGATATAGAAGGTATTGTTGACTCAGAATTACAAGGAGATTTTGATAGTAGTTCTGTCTGGAAAGCTGTTGAAATAGCAATGGCTTCTGTGTCATATAGCCCTGACAAAAGGCCATACATGAGTGATGTATTGGTTGTGTTAAAGGAATGTTTGGCAATAGAGTTGGCTCGGAAACAATCCAACATTGACACAGAAAACACTGATTTAATTGAGTTCACCTATAATCTGACTTCTGAAACTGGCCCTTTAGTGAGGTAGTGCCTTTGTGAAAGTTGTGTGTTTCCTGTGTTTTATTATGTCACGTTGTACTAAGCGATTATTATGGTCATAAATCATTCAACTAAATTGCTATATTTTTTTTCTTCGAATGTACATTGTATGCACTATGCAGCCAAGATTTACATATATAGTTCTCAGATATCAATACGCATTTGACTTAACAAGCTCTGACTCCCTCAATGATCTACAATTCAAAGGAAAGGTCCCAAAAACAAAAAAACAGAACACCATCTTCTTCACAACCTCTACAGTCAATATAAAATGTGTTTAGTCTTTAAAGGTTTCTTCAATGCCTTAGTTGATGTTCATTTTATTTTGGTCAATCAATTTATAGCTGTCTTAAAAACTTAAGGCATAAAAACTGCAATATAACTAGTACAAAATAATAATAAAAGAAAAGTCACATTAACATGGGGGAGAATAACAACAACCAGAAACATAAAGGAATATATAATAAATGGTCTCAGATTAACTAAATAAGAAATTTATTTAAACCTAAAAATGTGCCGGAAATACCAATATACAAATTTATTGAAACAGCTTTCTTGTCATAGCTTCATAAGAGATGAACCAGCAATCTAGTAACTCTTTACTTCATTTCCTATGATACAAAAAAAAAAGTCCAGGAGAAAACTTCACGAGAAGAAGGATCGGTTTTTGTTACGTTCCAATCGAGCTTCCCTCTGTTAAAATTAAGAAGGAATTAACCACCAGCCTTAGTAGCAACAGGATGCACCCAAACCATATTTAACAATCAAAACATTTTATAAAGCAAAACAAAGCAATGGTATCAAAATAAGAAATATATTTACAAGTAAATCATATTAACCTCCCTTGGTTAAGTGATAATACTACTCACAGAAAACCTTATTTTGTTATAGTTATGGCCTATGGGGAGGTTCAAGTCATGTTTACTCAAAGAAGAAGATTGACTGATCAAGTTGGCGAAACCCCTCCCTCCTGTGCACCGCTCAAGGGTTTTAATCAAACTGACCACAACTTTACCAAAGAAGTGATGAACATGTGATGAAACAGTTACTCTCAAATGGCTGTTCGTTGTGGAGCTTAATCAAACAATCACAACAACAAAGTTATACCAGCTGGAATGTTTCTGAGTTCT
The DNA here is from genome assembly GCF_000816755.2 of Arachis ipaensis. NCBI lineage: Eukaryota > Viridiplantae > Streptophyta > Magnoliopsida > Fabales > Fabaceae > Arachis > Arachis ipaensis. The sequence continues at coordinate 3,239,737 of NC_029793.2, read as the reverse complement.
GACAAGATGACATTGATGATCAATTGAGTGAAAGTCATTGATCTCAATGACATGCTTTGGAGAGAAATGGAGCGAGATGACGGTGAAATTGGATAAGATATATCATTGCAAGCACTAAAAAGACACTAAGTGGACTTTAAAATGGATGCAATCAGAACATCATGATACACCGTCCGAACCCTAACAATACTTAAGAAAAAAATTTCTGCTCCTTGTGATCTAAATCAATGCCTTTTAGAAATTACTAGCACTATGCATAAAGACGTAAGCACTGGTTGAATAGCACAATTAACCACGGGAGCATGTTTGAAACACTATCACAATCAATTACTACCACCACTTAATCATAACAAACAAACCCTAACTTGTACTCTTACATGATGTACCTAATTAAAATAATCGCATGTAAAAGTGGTAGTATAAAAATAATGACTCATCAAAATGTTAAATGTGAAATGTGAAAATGTAAAACAATAATGTTAAATGCTAAATGTGAAATGTGAAATGTAAAAGAATGAAAAGCAATACACAGTACTGAAAATTAATGTACCTCCTTTTTCTTGCACTCCTTGTAAACATCAAAATGTTCTTGACATTTACTCTTATTAGAACTAAACTCTTCTAGACCTGATGAACAAGAGTACAACAGCATCAAACAACTCTCAGTTTAAGGATCACAATATAACTAAAGCTCAATAAAACATGAGGTGCAGTTAAATCGTTTTTTCACATTATTTTTCTTTGTTTTATTCTTCATTGCTAATGCAAACTAACCAAATGTTCATACCCAGAATCTTGTTTTCCTTCCTTCCACTTTTGACCCTATTTGTCCATTTTTCTTTTCTTCAGTTTCTTCTTAACCTAACCTAATCTCCCAAATGAAGTCACTTTATTTTCTCTACTCCCTATCTGATATTTCTTCTAAGTGATCTTCATTCTTATCTAGGTCAGCATTGAAGAACAATTCCATCTACTGTGTGAGAAGGAACTCAAATTTTTCATGAAAACAGATTTAGCTCACTATCTTTCTCACGGTTATTAATTCCTGAAACTAGAAAGTTAGGGTTCATAGTGTTCTTCAATCTTCATTTCAAATCATATACTAAAAAAGAGAAACTTGGATTTAAAATTTAAAGGCTTATTATTATAGGGTATAGTATACTCAAATTCGATGAAAAAAATGAGGGCAGAGAAAATTAATTCAATAAATTAAGGAAAAAAAAAAAAGGAGGTATGCGAGTAGTTACATTTGAGAGAAGCAGTATATTGAGGAAAACATGGAGAATCAGAGATTCTTGCAGCACTTGCATACGGAGGAGTTGAACCTTTCGAATTCGAAGCCATCGCCGAAGGAAAAGAGTGAGAGACTGATGCGTCGTCGTTTCGTGGTTGCTGACACGGCAGGAGAACCTTGCTGCTGCTACAAATCTACGCGATATTTTTCGGAAATTAGAAAAATTATTCTTTTTTATCTCCTATTGTACAATAAAATTTAAGAATTTAACTGTATACGTATTTAATATATGTGATTTTTTATATTTTTTTGTTGAATATAAAATATTATATTTAAATTAAATTCTAAAAATTAATTATAGTATTATTTTTAT
>NC_029793.2:3227725-3228130 GCF_000816755.2 Arachis ipaensis | reverse complement strand
AGCGAAATTTACTTTAATTAGGTTTGTTTCCAATATTTTGTAGTTGTGTGGATGAAAAGTATAGTGGCCGATGATGATGAAGAAGAAGTATTGAGCCTCTGTGTAATAGATTGGGATGACGAAGATTGCAACAAAGGCATGTTTGAAAATTGTCTCAAAGAATGCGGAGAGAAATATGGTTCCATGGCCTATGATGCACATTGTGAAGAAGAACGATCCCGTTGTGCATGCATGTTTGAGTGTCCTGATATATAACCTATTAACCTTTAATTTGTTTATCAAAAATGAAAAAAAAAAATCCCTGGTGGTAATTAATAATATTGATGAGTAGAGAATTTTCCTAAGACCAGTTATTATGAAGTGTAGGAGTATGTGATTATTTCCCAAAATCCATGCATAGCCAAG
>NC_029793.2:3222488-3227649 GCF_000816755.2 Arachis ipaensis | reverse complement strand
TTTTTTATTTAAATTAAATAAATAATGTATGTATATTTATGTGTAATTTGTATTATGTTTACCAAACGAATTAGGTTATATATCCAAATCTTTTTGACAACTAAATCTAATTAAATTAGTCTAAATTCAATAAAAATCAGTTTTATTAAGGAGATGATGAATACATACTCTAACTTTGTGAATGTTTCTGCATCCCTCTCTCTCTCCTCCTCCTTCTTCTTCTTCTCCTTCTTCGTGTTTCTCCTCTTTCTTCTTCTTCGCGTGTTTCTTTCTTATCGTCGTTCTTTTATTGTTGTTGTTGTTGCTGCATTTTTTTCTTCCTCCTTTTCTTAGTGATTTTGCAATATTATGCATTTCTTCTTCTTTGTTTAATTTTTTTGTTTTTATTCTTGTTAAGAGAGTAAAATTAGAAGAATAATGAGAAGATAAAATATAAAAAAAAAAGATGAACAAAAAAAAGAAGAAGATGATGATGGTAATGATGAAGAAGAAGAAAGAAGAGGAGGAAGAGTTTTGAGTTCAGTGCATTCTAGTTTAAACTTATTTTAAACTGAGTTTGTTTATGTATCGTCATCATTAAGAAATTTCGGTACATTCTGGATTTGAATTGTTATACATATAAAAAAGAAGACAACGATGATGATAATAATGATGATATAGGAAGAGGAGAAAAAAAAAAGAAAGAGGAGATCGAAGAAATTCAAATGAGAAAAAAAGGAGGGGGAGATATAGGTGGTGGTGACGATGACAATAACGAAGGAGAAAGATGAGAAAAAAAAAGAGGAGGAGGAGGAGGAGAAGAAGAAGATGATGATGATAATGTAGAAGAAGGAGGATGAGGAGGAGTTTTGAGTTATCTTTAAATAATTTTGGTATGTTCTGGATTTAATTTCGGTATATTATGGTCTTAATTTATTTTGAATTGAGTTTATTTGTGTGTCATCATCATTATGAAATTTTGGTGCATTCTGAATTTGAACTGTTATACATTTAAAAAGAAGACAACGATAATGATAATAACGATAATAATGATGATGATAATAATGATGATGGAGGAGGAAGAAGAAAAGGAAAGAGGAGATAGAAGAAATTCAAATGAAAAAATGTAGTAGTGACAACGACGATAATGAAAGAGAAAAATGAAGAAAAAAGAGGAGGAAGAAGAGGAGAAGAAGAAGAAGCAGCAGCATTAGAGGTGGGAAGAAGACAGAAGAATCTAAAAAAAAAAAGAATTCTACAAAAAAAGAAGCCGCCAAAAGATAATTAGAGATAATGGTGTGTAGATGTCAATTAGGATATATGAACTTTGTTGGATTTGGTTGGATAATTAATTTGGTTGTAAAGCATTATTCTTACTAATATAAAATTACTCATCCAAAAAACTTAAATTGATAGAAAAAAACAGCATAAATGGTTATATCTCTAACACTCTCCCTCAAGTAAGAGTTTTTCTTTTCTTAGGTTTGCTTGATGTTTTATATAGACATTATTTTTCTCTTTTATTTGTCTTATGTTATTTTTTTATTTTTGGGATTCACCAAGAATCGAACTCTTAACTATTCGGATATAGAGCTCTGATATCATGTTATGAAACCACTCATCTCAAAAGTTTAAGCTGATAGAAGAAGGCAACATTATTAATGATTATATTTCTAACACTTATTAAATTGTGTATTGCGTCACATTGTAACAATTTTAAAATGTTAGAAACTTAAATAATATATTTAAAATATTAAAAATAACTTTAAAATTTGACCTAAATATTAAAATAAAAACGATATTTTACTCTTTTATTTATATTATATTATTGTTTAAAGCTAAATATATAAGAAATCTCTCTTAAGAAAAGATGAATAATAAATAAGTTTAATCTAGCATAGCTCTAAATAGTGATACTAATAACAATGTAGAGAATTGTATTATAGCATACTAATAACATACTCATGAAATTATAAAGGTTGGCAATTCCATATGTGAAATGATACCTCATCGATAACATAACTGTCTTTTGATATTATAATGCTAATTATTAAGCAATTAGCTGTTTTTTTTTTTCAATTTTATCTTTACTTTAATGATTTCTCTCTACTTACACCTAGTTGTTTTACATTTTACAAAATTAATTTTTTTATCAAAATAATATATTTTCTTTAATTATGTATGTAATTTTAATATCTTTTAGTATGTTGTTGCAATTCAATATTGATTTTAGTTATTCTCCCACAACCTTGCATTCTAAAAACCTTTAAAATTTTATAGCCTTTCATAAATACTAGAATTCATTGTTAGTTGAGTATTTAACTTAACGTTAACTTGTGTGTTTTGGTAAGTTGTAAAATAAGCATATATAGCTTCGTAAAAATTAACCTTTCATAAATACTAAGTGGTATATACCTTTTCGTAACAGTTCATAAATAAAAACATTTTACCATTTTTTGGTATTTAAATAACGTTTTATCCGAATAAATAATATATTAATTAAAAAACTTCAATTTTCATATTTTTATAATCAGATATTCAATTTCGTACTCATATTGTGTGAATTTATTTTTAAAAAATATTTATTTTAAAATATTTGTTATTAAAAATAATTTGGTATATATACCGAATTATTAAAAACAACTATATATACCGAAACAAATCCACTTTTTTCAAGTAGATGGTTATTTTAATAGGAAGATGCTATATTGTTATTATTGTTACTTTCGGTCTCAAATAAGGGTTGTTTTAGAAATTTAAATAATATTAATTATTTCCATCAGCAATATTCGTATAGAATCGAGGAGAGAGAGAGTGTGTAACTTGAAAGGGAAAATTAATAGAGAAATGTTAGGGGTGAAAGTTTTTAGACTAAAAAATAGGAGAATTAATTAATGATGTCACTATAACAATTTCTTAAGATAGCGACGGTTATTTTGCGGCGATTGTGTGAAACTGTTGTGAAAAGACAAACTGCGGCGCATATAGCGGCGGTTAGAGGTTGGAGCTGCAATCAAGCCGATTATTAAATGTACTCTTTATTGAATTCATTATGGATATTATTAAATGTACTCTTTATATACGCTTGGATTATATATAAATAGATATAAATTAATTCGATCTACTATAATCCAAAATTAATTCGAAATGGACCGATTTGAATTACTAGGGACGTCCTAGCATGCATAATTTGAATCACCTTATTTCGAACTCCCCTAAGATTACATGCAAGCATAATTCGAATTGGACAAATTTGAATTACAAGCATCACTACTAATTCGATTAGGACTAATTCGAATTAGTGTTGGTTTGTCTCATTCGAATGGGACTGATTCGAATTACATAAGAATGTACTTTTGGGATATCCGGGTAATATTTTTCAATTTGGTAGATTTGTGTAATTTGGTCGTCCATTTGGTTTAATTGTGTATTTTGCCCAATATATAAGGTGCCTATAATAACTATGATCAGATATAAAGTATACAACAAGAAATTGTGTGGCAATAAATTGTGTTCATGTGATATACATAATTATTAGCGTTATATATCGTCCGTTTTGCCGCGAAATGTTTTTAACCGCCGCTAAACGGCTCCAGGAACCGCCGCTAAATGGCATTTTTGTTGTAGTGTGTTAGTTCAAAAGTAAGGTAAAAATAAAGAAAATTGTTGTTTGCATAAGTGTATAAAAAGATATTATTTCACAAGGGTAATATCGTACAATTAGTTTTAATTATTTATACGAAATTGTAATTATGCGTTTAATTTATGTGTGTAATTAATTAATTATAACTAGGCACTTATTTGAGGCCGAAGTATTAATTCAATTGTTATAATTACTCTACAAAATTATATATGTACATTTTTCAATTGATTATGTATAACTTCTGAATAATTTAATTTAAAAATGGATTAATAGTCAAATTCGTTCTTGAAAGATCACTCATTCTTTAAATTAGTCCTCAAATGATTTTTTTAGTCATATTAGTTCTTGAAAGATAAAACGTAAGTCAAATTAGTTCTTCCGTTAGTTAGATGATGACGTGTTATGTTAAGTGCTACGTGGCATGATGATGTGTCATGTTCAGTGCCACATGTCACCAGATGATTGGTTGACGTGTCAGGTCAGTGACACCTAGTACGTCACGTATATCTTGATATGTAAAAAAGTTATTTATAATTAAAATTGTCCCTGAAAGTCCAAATATAAGTCATTTTCAACTATAAAATTTTAAAAATTAATCGAATTAGTCATTATATAATTTTTTTTATGATTTTTTATAATATTAAATTTAAAATATTTTTTAATAGTACTAATTTTAATATTATTCTTAGACCTTAATAAATAAAATTTTCTTTACATAAAATAATAAAAATAATTAAATTATTATAAAATTATTTTTTTATTTGTATTTTAAATTTTATATTTTCAAATTGTAATTTATTATAGCAAATTTTTTTTATTTAAACATATATTTTTAGAACTCATTCAATATTAAAAAGTGAGCTCAAACTTTTAAGTGTTACCTAAAGCTGCATATTTCTGAAAGCGAAAGTAGTAGTTATAAAAAATACAATTATGTTAGGGTACACAAAATCAACCAGCAAGTAAAATACACATTGAAATAAGTATTAAAAATGAGTTCAACTGCATATATATTTATACACAAATACATAATAATTGATTTTAGTGTACAAATAGTATTTTTATAAAATAAAGTATCATGATTAATTTAAAATTCTCTTAATTTAGACTTAAAGTGAATAATCTCTGCCACTTATATATGTATATATACCTCGCTCGCTCCTTAGATTTGCATAGACAAAAAAAAACCAAGAATAAGAATTATATTGATTCACACTAATTTGTTAGAAAGATGTCTAAGCTATCTTTGGGAAACATTTTCTTATTTGTGTTTCTGGTTTCAGGTACATTATTTCTTATTTGAAATGCTAAAATATATAAGTTTTCTTTCGCTCAATACTTGTTAGTGCGTGCTTGATGTATTCAAAATGAATAAATCAGTAACAATAAAAAAGTTATAAGAAAGAAAACTATAAACAAATGACTAAAAAAGATATTACAAAAATGCAATTCGCCAAACCTTAGTAAAACAAATTAAAGTGGATTCTATTCTATGTATTTTGTGTTCCTTAAAAAAATTTTCTAGTGGATGAATTATAA
>NC_029793.2:3220336-3221310 GCF_000816755.2 Arachis ipaensis | reverse complement strand
ACCTTGTTAAAAGCTCCATTCGGTGCATATATATTTAAATCCTTATCATGATCTTTTAGCAAATTCTAATGTTAAGGCCTTAAGAGATAAAGCTGTATTACTATCATGATCTTTGAGTACCGTGTGCTATTTACTAAAATTTAAAGCTGTATTACTATTGTCATAAAATTACATATTTTAAAGTTTAAACTGATAAGAAAAGATAATATAAATAATTATATATATTATTTATGTTACATTTTAGTTTAGATTTTTGAGATGAATAATTTTATAATATAATATTAAGATTTTATATTTAAATCTTTGATGAGGGCTAAAAATAAAAAAAAATAATATAAGATAAATAAAAAAATATTTATACAAAAAATCTAACAAATTCAAGAGAAATTTTTATTTGAAAAAAATGTTAAATATGTAACTATTTATATTGTATCTTTCTATTAATTTAAGCTTTTGAGATAAATAATTTTATAATAATTAGATCAATTTAAAACAATGTATAATCTATTAATTAAGAAAAATAAGATGGTCAACACTTTCTTTTTTATTTTTGTTAGTTTTAAACTAATTGTAACTAATCTTTTTTACATTAAAAGTATTAACTCCTAGTTAGTATATATTCTCCTTTAATTAATATATGTTTTGTAGTTGTGTGGATGACAAGCATAGTAGCCGCACGAGAAAAAGTGTTGACGTGCACAGAAACTTGGGTTGACGAAGATTGCAAAAGAGGCACCCCTTTTAGTAATTGTCGCATCAATTGTGAAGAAAAATATGGTCCTTATTACTACGGTGCAGGTTGCTTAGAACCTAGACCCTTTTGTATATGCACGCATATATGTTAAAACTTAAAAGTAATAATAAGGTGGCTATTTATATAAAAATATTTTTTATGTGAAAATAATTGCTGAGATTTTCATATGTGTTATGTTAAGTAATTTAATCAATTATGTTATTTTTTTAAAATATTTCTC
>NC_029793.2:3215378-3219506 GCF_000816755.2 Arachis ipaensis | reverse complement strand
CATAAAAATATTTTTATATAAATATATAATTGTCGAAAAATAATTCTTTGGAAACTCACTTGAAAAGGGACGGTTTCTGAAGTTTAAAGCTTCAAGTTTCTTCCTCTATCCTTTGTTTATAAAAAAAATTAAAAATTAAAAAGAAAAATAAAAACCCTGTGATAAGTAAAGTTATTAATCAATAAAGAAGCATCTTTGCTGTTGAAAAAAGCAAAAGAATTGAAACTTAGATATTGTATATTATGGTCGTAATATATTTGTAATGAGAATCTCTATATCTTTATTAGATGTTGGAATATAATGAATTATCTATATTTATAAAGTTTATAAGTACGTATTAATTTTGTTTGTGTATAGTTATTATTAAAAAATTTTGGTGTATTTTAAATTTAAACTGTTATACATGTAAAAAGAAGACAACAATAATGATAATAATGATACAATAATAATGATGATAGAGGAGCAGGAAGAGAAAAAAAAAAGAAAAGGACGGAGGAGATCGAAGAAATTCAAATGAGAAAAAAAAAGGAGGGAGAGATAGAGGTGGTGGTGACGACGACAATAACAAAGAAAAAAGATAAGAAAAAGAGAGGAGGAGGAAAAGGAAGAGAAGAAGAAGATGATGATAATGGAGAAGGAGGAGGAGTTTTGAATTATCATTAAATAATTTCGGTGTATTCTGGATTTAATTTTGATACATTATAGTCTGAATTTATTTTGAATTGAGTTTGTTTGTGTTGTTACCATGGTACAAAGGGTTTAGGAAAGAAAATAAGAATTATTTAAAAAAGTGTCATTTGTTATTATTTTCTTTTGTGATTACAAGGTTCTTACACCAAGACTATGATAATGAGTACGCTAATTATAAAATAATATCCTAATAAATTACATTGATTTTTTTTACCCTCTTTAGATATTTTTCTAATTTTGTTCCCTAATTATGATATTCTAATACTCTCCTTCAAGGTGAGTAGTGGGATCACCAATACTCAACTTGGTTAGTACTTTAGTAATGGCTTGTTTTGAAATTACTTTAGTAAGAATATCAGCCAACTGATATTCTGATATCACAAATGGAAGCTCAATAATGTCATTCTCAATTTTTTTAATAAAGTGTCGATCCACCTCAACATGTTTTGTTCTATCATGTTGTATGAAATTCTTTGAAATGCTAATTGCAGCTTTGTTGTCACATTTCAACTGGCTTGTCAATTGTGGTGGAAACCCAGTTATGAATTTTCTTATCCACAATACTTCAGTTATGCCTTTAACGATCTCTCGAAATTCTGCCTCTGCGCTTGAATTTCTGAAATCCTGCCTCTGCGCTTGAATTTCTGACTTCCCTGCATATTATTAATATGTAATATTCGTTTGTGATGCATGACAAGTGTTGATAATCGTAGAGTTCAAGTCGACGATTAGTCAAAGATCATTAGTCGCTGAGACAGAGCGATATTTAATTAACTTAGAGGAGTAGCTAGGCTCTTGAAGGTTAAGGATAAGAGTGACACAGCAGAGGCGAGTTGGATTAAATCTAAGGGATCGGAAGTGTTGAGAACTGTACGGAGTTATTGTTCGAAACCCAGTGTGACAGTGAACTGCGAGGGAAGGGAATAGAGCAGATTCAACCTTTAGCTGCTCATCGTTTGAGGGGCGAGTGAAGACGAAACCAAATCCCTATACGAGAGATTTTTCAAGACAATTCCCGAAGGAACAATAACAACAATCACCAAGGGAGGAGGTATGAAAAGCAACCTCATAATGAAATGACCTTTAGGCGGTGTGGAAGCTACCATCCGGGAACTCCGTGTCGAGCTGGATTGGGACTTTGCTATAGTTATGGAGGAGCCGGACACATGTCCTGGAACTGTCCTGAGAATGTCAACCAGAATACTGCCAAGGGCCAACAACAAGGTCGTGTGTTCACTACGATGACGGGAGATACCGCTAGATCCGACGGTTTGGGAATAGGTAAGTGAAAGATCGGTAACAACGTGTTAAAAGTACGATTAAGTTGGTATTTGGTTTTGACTACCGTAGATAGATATCTAGTGAATATCAGTCATGCTAAGTTGTGGTTTAGTACTTGAGAAAATAAGTGATAGAACTAGTACTAGACGAGAAATCAGAATAACACAGCAGAAACTTGCGAAAGCAGTAACACAAGATAGTTACGAATAGGAGATGTAAAAGTTTACTATAATATCTTAAGTTTGAATACTCGAAGAGTTTAGTGGGTTATTGCAAGTAATGATTCCCAAATAATTGGAATTGATTGCGGCTATGAGTCATGATGGTTTTGAAACGTACGAGGAAATGATCGTTGATGCGTAATTGGAATTAAAATCAAGATAACTTTGTTGCACCTCAACCAGCTTATTGTGAATTCCACTACTCACTTTTGCCCAATACTGATGCACTACGTCCTTGTAAGCTGGGTGAGTGGACCAAGGAGCCTGGAACCTGATTGGTCTATGGCCTTTAACTTGCGGATAACCCTTACACATAACAAGGATTGGACAATGATCTGAAAGCATCCTATTCAAAATTTTAGTGTATGCTTCCGAAAAAAAAAGATAACCAAGCATTGTTAGTAACAACTCGATCAAGTTTCTTGGCCAAGAGAATTTTCTGCCAAGAGAACTTGGGCCTCTCCTGTGCCAAGAGAACTTTCTGCCAATCATATGAAGATCAAATAATCCACAGTCACCCAATGTTGATGCAAATCTATCTATTCTCTGACTAGAAGATTAACCCCCTTTGACTTCATGAGAATAAAGGACTTCATTAAAATCTCCCAATAGGAGTCAAGGTCCTTGAAAAAACGAAGCTTGAGACAGGAGATGGTCCCAAAGAAAAATATTATGAAATTGAGGACTTCCATAAATTCTACTACATCTTCAAACTTTATTTTCCACCTGAACCTTTATAGTTGAACACTGAACAAAATTATCAACAACACAACAGGACGCTTCAGGCAAAGAGGAAAGAAACCATATACTACCCTTATGCCCTACCACTTCAACAATTCCAACAGAAGAATAACCCAAGCGTTGCCAAAACAACTTCAGATTATGAAAGGAAGTGTGTGTTTCAACAAGAATAAAAAAAAGGATTGAATTTTCTCACTAATTCTCTACAATGCACTCAGGACCATCTATTTGATGCACCCCTAACATTCCAAGCAATAATATTGAAATTATCCATAAACAAAACATAATAAAGGGAGGAACCAACCGGAACCTAGTTCTGCTGGTTTGCCGTGGCCAGATTCTTCTCTTATACAAGAACCCTCGTTTGTTCTCCTGTTTTCAGCTTCTCTAAAGCACTTGAGGCCAAGTCATTCTGAGCACTTCTATCTTTCTCCACCGGTGAACTCTGGAGTGAATTCAGTCTTGGTCTCTTTCGAAGAGTAGTTTTCACCACCACTTTTTTTCTTTGATTAGAAAAATGAAGGTTTGGGACATTGAGAGACTTTGTTTGCTGGACACCCGGGGTTCCATTGGCTTTCACACCTCCTTATTGCGGGGATGAGAGATTGGGCTTTGTACGAAGCAAAGAATGGGGTGTAAATGAACAAGCCTTCTTATCTAAATGGGCTTGTTGGTTTAGTTGCTGGCCCATTTTAAACTTTCCTTTTCTTAACATTTTAGTCCAATCATCATCTTCATGCATATTTGATAAGCTTACATGAGTGTCATGCAACTCCTTTGCCATAAGTTGCGAGTAGAGGTGGCAAACGGGCCTAAACCTGCCGGGCCGGCCCACGTAACCCGCCAAAAAAGGCGGACTGGGCTGGAAAATTGGGACCGCCAAATAGCAAAAGCCCGCCTAACCCGCACCACTTAAACCGCGGGCTTTGGCGGGGCAGGGCGGGCTTTTCCGCAGGGCTTAGTATTTTTTTAGCAAGGGGTATTTTTATAATTTTTTTTGTCAAAACCCAACTTTCCCCAACCCAACTTACAAGAGAATGAAGATGAAAATTGAGTGTTTTGGATTATATTTATTTTGTTTTAGAGACAATATTTATAATTTTGTTTTGGATTATGTTTATTTTGCTTTAGGAACAATATTTATAATTATGTTTTGGATAAACTTAGTTTATAATTATATTGATTAGATATTTAT
>NC_029793.2:3202102-3215277 GCF_000816755.2 Arachis ipaensis | reverse complement strand
GGAAAAGAAGAAAATATGAGAAATTTAATAGTTAAAAGTAAAAAAAAAGGATATTTGGCGGGCTTAGCCCGCCGGCCCGCCAACCTGCTCTTAGGCGGGGCGGGCTAGGATTCTGGGACCGCCTCACTAGGCGGGGCGGGCTGGGCTTCCCCGCTTGCCACCCACCCCTAGTTGCGAGATCGAATTAGTTACATACTTCTCTCCTTGATTCTTAGAAAAATCATACGTTTCCTTATTAGCATGATTCTAGGATTTTGAATTCAAATCTTCTGCCAGTTGCAGTGCTTCCTCAGCTGACATCACATGGCTTCTCCTCCTTCTTTTGTCGGGACAGATTTATCTTTGCACGTCAACTTGTCATGACCAAATTTGGCACAGAAATCACAAATCAAGTTGAGACTCTCATACTCCACCTCATGCTCAACACCCTCAACAATAATCCTTTTAATCATAGGCAACCCCAAATTAATTTGAACGATCATGCCTGAGCATAATGACCCTTCTTCGTCAATTTGGTTGCTAGATCGATTTTGATTGGGTTGCCTATCGCTAACGCAATTCGAAGCATCGCTCCTTCTTGATAGCACCAAATTAGAAGTTTCAAGATCCTAACCCACACCACTGTGGAGCCAAATGATTTTTCACACGGTCTAAAATCCTCATCCCATAGTTCAACAACCACATAGTGGCCCTCGATCAACCATGGTCTCCCCCAAAAGAACCTTCTCTCGGTCCTCAGATAAATCAAACTTTCCAAAAAAGTAGTCGAAACCAACATCCAACAAGTCAAAGCTTCCCTTGATGTGCCACATTGCTTTAAGCTTATGCAACAACACAGTATAACTAAGTGTTTACTTAATAACACTTTTATCACAATAGCTTTCTGTAAGGTTCCGCCAAATAGCTCTTTGCTTCTTTGGTAAAAGTGACACCTACTGACAAAGAATCACTTTGTTTACCTGACACCACCGTAATGGAATCTCCTGTGAGGTTTTCAGCTAGTTCAAAAGCCTTCGCGGCCTTTGCTCCCAACTACCTTATCCCTAAAGGAAAATTTTGCTATCTTTGATTGCCCCTGTGATGAGTCCTCCGAAGTTCTTGATGCAAATTCACTCCCACTCTCCTTATTTTTTCCGTTGGCCTTTCTGTCTCCCTCATCATGTGTCTCCCTCGATATCTCACTCCGGCTCACGCCACGACTTGTCGTAACCTTTATGAATGAATGATGATTGTTTTTTAGTAATAACTGCAAGTAGACTAATTGAAAATTTTTATTTATCATATAAATTATTAATTAAAATTTTATACTGTAAAATTTAATTAAAAGTTTATACAAATTATATAAAAATACTGAATAATTAAATCAAACCTATTATTTATTTGTTTATTTTATAAGAACGTATTATTTAGGGCAATTCACCTTATTAAACCAAATGCATACTAATATTATTTAAATGTCCCAAATTAAAAAATGTAACGTCAAAGTCCCAAAGCACGTTTCTATATAAATCGAATTGATTAAATTCGATTTATTGAAACACGAAGTAATTCGAATTAGGTAAAAAACATTGCTAAACAAAAATTGAATTAAGTGGATTCGATTTAAGTGCATGGTTAAAATGGTAGCAAATCGAATAAATTTGCTTTGATTTATAAGTAAGAGTAAATCAAATTCAATAGATTCGATTTAGTCACCTAAAAAAACGCCAAGGTAATTCGATTTGATTGTTTTTTAAATCGACACCCATTGTTTCAATTTACTAGTTGTTTCCGTACCCCATACTTTTTTTCGATTTTATCACTCTTTCACATACAATTTTCATAAATACACTTTCTTTTTTATTTATTATTTCATCAAATTACATTGAATGTCTATCATGTACATCTTTAACAACCTCAAATTTAAAAAATAACAACTTAAGTAAAACAATCTAAGTAAATAATTTAAAATTTTTAAATAGAATTTCTTAATTAGCTAGTACAAATTTTAAATTTTTAAATAAAATTTTCGAAATTAATTCAATTTTGTCGGAACAACATTAAAAACAGAATTAAGTATAGAAAAATGTCAAATTAAAATTTTCTTTTAAATAGTATAAATAACCTCACATTTTAATAAGACTTATAATTTTATTTACTTTAATATAATCTTTTGTAATTAGTATAGTAGCTTATAAATTATATAAAGTTTTAAAAAATATTCTCAACTCAATTGCTTACTTAAAATTCAAAAAAAAAAGTTTATTTGAATTTAAATTTAAAATTTTAAACATAATACTTGAATTAAAAATTATAATTAGATTTTTTTTAAATAAGTACACATTAAAAATCAATAACTAACTTAATTGTATCAACAATAATTCATTTGAAAAATTTATAATTTTATGACATTAAATACTAAATTAGAAATTAACAAAATATTAACAGTGTGAATAGAATTAAAAATAAAACCACAAGTAATAATAAAATAATTTCAATTTATATTTAAAAATATTCTAAATAACAAACATAAAAATCGAAAAAAAAAAAACAAAAGAAAAATAACAACTCCATAAAAGAGAACCCTAAAAAACATAATGGAATATTGGAACCAAGTGCAAAAATATACAGATCAGTAAAACCATTAAGCGAAGATGTGCAGACCTATCATTAAATTTAAGCACATTTTCAATAAAATTGGATAGCATTAATTTTGTTGAATATACATTTATTTGTTGCTAGATTCTGACAATTTTATGGTGAGTAAATACATTAGTTAAAATTTTAAAAAATAATAGGCATTCAAGGTGTAATTTTTCTTTCAGGATTTGGGAGTTTTCAATTTTACGATACTGTGCAAATATTCTTCTTTAATTTCAACGTCTTAAACAAAGAATTTCTTACAATTATTGGTCTTCATCTCCAACAGCAAACCTGTCCAGTGTCCACAGAGATAAAGCAGTAAATATCAAAGCTCAATGAATATGGTCAAGAAGTTTAAAGAGAGAAAGCGGGGCATACTCACATATAAAGTTTTACATAATCACCAACGTTAAGATTACCCTTGGATTCAATCTTGGCAGAAAAAGTTTTGAGTTGGAGCTTGACTCTGGCATAAGAAACAAACCCAGAAGCATAGTAATGATAGTTAGTAAATGGCTCTCCCTCGAAAACATTTCCAGGTTCCATGAACATATAAATCAAACTTTCATCGCTAGTTATGTGGCAACAAAAAATATTCATTATTTCTGCGGTCTTGTCCAAACCATGCACCGCCACCTTTGCCACAACATTCATCTTAGATAAATCATAAATATGCCACATTGGAGCGCAGTCAACAATCAGAAGATAATGACTGCATCCCAAACGAACAAGTTTCCTTGGATATGATCTAAGAGGTGGCGGAAAATTCCAATTAAGGTATTCCCAATTGTTAGCCTTGACGTCATATGACATGAGCCCTTGATGTTCATGATCACCACCAGAAGCATACAATACAATGTGGGTCTTCTTGTGAGGCTTGGTGCTGTCCTCCCACAGAAAGTAAGAGTCAGGGTCCCTGCAATATTCCAGAACACTTTCGGGCACTTCCCTTGTTTCCCATAGACCTGATTTTAGGATGTAAATATCAACCCAGCAACTTCTATCTCCAGTAACCCTAGAGATGTACAATCCAGTATCCCCAAAGATGTACAATTTGCCATCATAGGGGACTACTAAGGGTCTAAATCGCTGGTAGAACAAGCTTCCACAAAACTTCCAACTCCAATTAGAACCCTCATACTTGAGGCACCACATCCTTGAGGGGTAACGATCATCCAAATTCAAACACAATTTTGGGTCAGTAATAAACAGGGTACCACCAGCAAAGAAGAAGCTGTGACCGACAGAACAAAATCCTTGACCATCTGGTAATGGACGATCGACCAATAGACCATCTCTAAAAAAATATATATTGGTCTATTAGAGATGGTCTATTGGTCAATTATCCATTACCAGATGGTCAAGGATTTTGTTCTGTCGGTCACAGCTTCTTCTTTGCTGGTGGTAACCTGCGTGTTGTTGACCCAAAATTGTGTTTGGATTTGGATGATTATTACCCCTCAAGGATGTGTTGCCTCAAGTATGAGGGTTCTAATTGGAGTTGGAAGTTTTGTGGAAGCATGTTCTGCGACCGATTTAGACCCTTAGTAGTCCCCTGTGATGGCAAATTGTACATCTTTGGGGGTACTAAAGATGCAGATTGCTGGGTTGATATTTACAGCCTAAAATCAGGTCTATGGGAAACAAGGGAAGTGCCCGAAAGTGCTCTCTTGCCATATTGGAGGGACCCTTACTCTTACTTTCTGTGGGAGGACAGCACCAAGCCTCACAAGAAGACCCACATTGTATTGTATTCTTCTCGTGGTAAACATCAAGGGCTTATGTCATATGACGTCAAGGCTAACAATTGGGAATACCTTGATTGTAATTTTCCGCCAGTTCCTAGATTATGTCCAAGGAAACTTGTTCGTTTGGGATGCAGTCATTATCTTCTGATTGTTGACTTCGCTCCAATGTGGCATATTTATGATTTATCTGAGATGAAGGTTGTGGAAACGGTGGGGGTGCATGGTTTGAACGAGACCGCAGAAGTAACGAGTATTTTTTGTTGCCACAACACTAGCGATGAAAGTTTGATTTATATGTTCATGCAACCTGGAAATGTTTTCGAGGGAGAGCCACCTACTAGCTATGATTCTGGGTTTGTTTCTTATGCCAGAGTCAAGCTCCAACTCAAAACTTTTTCTGCCAAGATTGAATCCAAGGGTAATCTTAACGTTGGTGATTATGTAAAACTTTATATGTGAGTATGCCCCGCTTTCTCTCTTTAAACTTCTTGACCATATTCATTGAGCTTTGATATTTACTGCTTTATCTCTGTGGACACTGGACAGGTTTGCTGTTGGAGATGAAGACCAATAATTGTAAGAAATTCTTTGTTTAAGACGTTGAAATTAAAGAAGAATATTTGCACAGTATCCTAAAATTGAAAACTCCCAAATCCTGAAAGAAAAATTACACCTTGAATGGCTATTATTTTTTAAAATTTTAACTAATGTATATACTCACCATAAAATTGTCAGAATCTAGCAACAAATAAATGTATATTCAACAAAATTAATGCTATCCAATTTTATTGAAAATGTGCTTAAATTTAATGATAGGTCTGCTCATCTTCGCTTAATGGTTTTACTGATCTGTATATTTTTGCACTTGGTTCCAATATTCCATTATGTTTGAGGGTGCTTCTTGTTGTTGGCACTCATGCTCCTGAAGAAGGAAGGAATGCAAATTAATTTGTTAATTGCTATTGTACTCTTGATTTTCAGCTTTCAATCTTGACCTCCAGACTATTAATGATGGGGAGTTAGAAAGCGACTAAGATTAATTGTGTTAAATTTGTTTAGTGACTAGACATTGGTTTTTTATGTTGTTTGACCTTGTATGTTTCTTGTGTTTTTAGTTTATGTTCAGATGTGATCATAGTTGTATAAATTTTAAAAATTAATCTTGTTTGCTAGATTCGAATAGTTATTAGGGTGGAATTTTATACGTGTTAAAGAAGGGCGGGTCAAGTAGGGGAAAAATCTGCTTCTACTCGGTCCACTGCCACTCCTACTTGCTATTAGGGATGACAATGGATATTTATAGGGGTGGAGATTCTTTTCCGTCGTCCGTTCCTGATTAGGAAAATGCCTCTTGTCCTCGTTCCATTTCTGTAGATATTAAATTTTAAAAAATAAAAAATTACAATTATAATAAAATTCTATACAATTTAACTAAACCGTATCAAATCAAATTTAATTTAAACACATTCAACTTTAACAAATTCAATTTAATATTATATAATTAAATTATTTTAAAATACAGACTAAAATAAACGAAATAGAAAAGTTTTCAATAAATTAACATAACAAACTTTGGACTCTTGGTCGGTGATTATAATTTGGTGATAGTATTTTTTTAATGTTACAAATTTTCTTTATCTTTTTAGAAGTTGGTTTTTGTTTTCTTTTTTTTGTGATTTCTCATTTCTATTTGCTTGGGACTGCTGGTTGTTTCTTCTAAGATTTTTTTTATCTTGTGCTTTCGAAGAATTTTGCCTTTGCTGGCGTGAAAAGGATTGTCTGTGTTTTTGTTGTTTAGACACGTGCAATAGCGAGAGATACAGCCACGCTTTTAAAGCGTGGCAATAGCCTTATCAAATTAAAAAAAAAATAATTTTTTTTTTGTTTTTACCTTTGTCGTTCCACAATATAAATTTTCAGTCTTTTTTATTACCAAACATATAAATATAGTATGTAACTTTTATTACAAGACAAATCAAACAGTAATTAGTGACATAATTTTTCTATAATTGTTTTATACATAAAAAAACTAATACTCAAATACAAAATAAAACTTGAGTTCAAAATTCTGATTTCAAAATAAATTCTGCTCTGATTATAGGGTGAGTTTCAAGCGTTTTGCTGCGCCGCCAACAGGAAGAGAGCTCTTCGTTATGGCATCAACATCGTACCTGCTCATCTCAAAGTTGGTTACTGCATTTGCACCTCGGAACTTTATAGCTGCTATATCATATGCCTAAGCAGCTTCCTCTTCAGTTGCTGTCAACCATGAATAAGAAAAGGATTAAGTGATAACATAAGATCAGCATATAGTATATGTGTTGGGCCAACCGTGGGGAGCTCTCGACAACCGGGGAGAATTCGGGGAGGAATCGAGTGAGAAAACATAAGATGAGATGACACCACATCCAACTCAAAACCTTAAGGTGTCAAGTTAATGGGTCTCTCATCTTATAAACTCCTCACTCTTCCATGCTTTCTTTGATGTGGGACTAACTTTAACACTCCTCACACTTGCAATACTAACAATATGAAACTCAGCAATTTGAATAATCATCTTTGTTAACACAGGAACACAATGGAAAATGAAGGTGAAATACTTACAGAATGTTCCCAATAAAAGATCTTTGTTTCCAGCAACGCGACCAATTCTTGCTTGCCACCTACCTTGTTGGTGATGCCTGCAGGATTAATTGGAAACAAGCATAAGATATAGGACCAAAGATGAGTACATGTATTATTCTCTACAATGATATCAAAATGAAAGTACCCACATATAAGTATAGTTATAATATAGTGTTTCAAATTTAACAGGCCAATGCAGACAAACCTTCTCAGTGATGCAATGAATTCTTGCTTTGTTACATGTTTCATCTCGTCCAGTTCCTTTGGGTAATTGGAAACCTATGGAATAAGAGGTAGAAATAATTAATAAGCAAATGTTGCAACTTGCCAATTCAAGTTACCAAGTAAACCCCGAAATATTATTTATTGAAGATATATTATTTGCACTCATGTATAGAATTGACGTACATAAAATAGTTGCACAAAATATTTCTATATATTTTTGTATATATAATTAGTCCCTTTGTGCAAAAAACTACCATTACATTATTGATTTTCATTTTATGCCCCTTCTCTAATGAAGCTGACTCAACTTCTCATTGGCTGGTTCATTTCTCAAGACTTCTGGCGCCATCCACTCAGGCTGTAGGCAAAAAGATACATTAGAATGATAATCATTATTTTTGTTAAGGTTTAACAACAGCAGTATAAGATCTCGAATCTGTGAAGCTTTACTTTTTCTAGGGATATTCAAATTTAAACCGATCCAAATTAAACCGTTCATCCAATCTAATCTAAATCGAAAACCAATTAAAATCGCATTAATTCGGATTTGATTGGATTCTATTTTTTACAAACTGTTAGATCGGATGGATTTCGGATCTACTTTTCATAACCGATCCAATCCAATCCAATCCAAACCGCACAATGTATTATAATATTATTATTTTATTATTATATTTACAATTATACTTATAACATGTTCAATTTGTTATACATTTTTATATTATTCAGTATTATTATTATTTAATAAATATTTTATGTTCAAAATGTTATTTATTTATTTATTTTAAGTAACCTATAATTTTATTTTTATTGTTATGTTATCGTTGACTTTTTAAAATATTGTTGAGACTTATTATGTTATTGTTGATTATTTAAAATTTGATGTTAAAACTTGTTATATGTATTTAATTTTTTTAATTTACAAAACCGCAAATCCAATCCAATCCAAACCGCTTGAAATTGGATCGGATCGGATCGGATTTTTTTAAAAGTCATCCAATCCAAACCGCACCGCAAGCAAAATTAGTGTTCGGATCGGATGAGTTTTTCACTCAAAATTGATCTAAACCGCACCACGAACACCCCTAACTGTTCCTGCCCAAGACTTTGATGACAAAAAGGTATGGTGCTTCATCATGATAGACCAAAATCACAAACCTGTAAAGAGAAAAAACACGAAAGAAAAAGAAATTAGTGGAATGCAATCATACAACATGATTTTTAAGATACAAGTTTTGATAACCATTTAGTTTTTGTTTTATTCTCTAATTTGTGACATAATTTTTAATAAAAATGTTCAAATGAAAATAACTTACAGACATTTTATAATAAATAAGAAATAAATAAAGCTTTCCTAACCATAATAGTGATGCCTCTCCTGAGATATAAAGACAAAAGGTTCTAAAAGGTTAAAGAAAAATGGAACCAGAGTTGCATAAGCCTCCAGAAGCATGAACAAAAAGTTCTAACCAAAAATAAAAATAAGACACAAATAAAAGGCTAATCTTCTTTGAAACAGAATTATAACAAGACTGAAAAAGAAGTTGCATCAACTAATAATAAAACCAAATTGAGATGAACAACCAATAGTGCAAGCTTTTCAGGTTCATAATAATTAATGAATTGGCTTCAGCAAGATATAAATTATAGGCATTTTCGGCTATTATGCTTTTTAATTTTTGGTATAAAACTGTATGATGTTTTCAAATTAGATAGCAATGAACAAAAAAAGTTGGACAATATAAATGCCGATTCTGAGCCCATATTGGTAGAAGGAGCAATGTATGACCCAAAAAAATTAGCAAGAAACTTATAAAACTATATTTTTCAAGTTGTGAACATAAATTCCCAAAAAAGAAAAGGTTGTGAACATAAATAAGAAAAGGGTAAATTTTTTTAACAAAATTGCTCACATAAGTACACAAGCAGAAAAAGTATATGTATTTCAGTTAGGTTTATTTTTTGCGGAAAATAAAATACAATTCTTCTTCTTCATGTTTCCATGTTCATTAATTAGCTGGATTATGACCAAGATGCAGAGAACGACTACAAAACATCTTTTGCAGTATCTCAATTTAATGAAGTTGGCATAAATTTATATAGTTTCTTTTACATTTAATGCTGAGAAAGAAAATATATTTAGGCAGCAATTTAGCCTTCACAAGTAAAAAAATTAAAGGGAATATACTATGACAATTAACATGCATCTTATTACACGTCATTAGAAAAATCTAGTAAGTAGTACATCGTTTTCCAAATATAGTGGTCTGATCTTAAGCAATTAATAACTTCAATATAATTGAGGTAACTTGGGAAATTTCTCCCTAATAGAGGTTTTGATGTAAATGAATCAAGAATGAAAGAAAATGGGTAGTAGGTTAGGAGTTGGTTACTAATTCTGGTAAGCAGTTATACCAGAATCTGTTACAGGCAGTTATCTTGCCTCTTAAAGGTATAAGCTGCTAGGAGTAGTAATATAAATAGATCAATGTATAATTGTACATTGACATTCAATATACTTCAATATTATTCAATAGCAAAAGTTCCAGTCAATTCTGTTTAGCGGCGGTTCAAAACCGCCGCAATTCGGCAATTAAACCGCCGCTAATTTCCGCTTGTCCTGTAGTGTATATTGAATAATTTTAAAATTTGATCCAAACATTAAAAATAAAAATAATATTTTATTCTTTTTCTTTGTATTATATTATTGTTTAAAGCTAAATATATAAGAAATCTTTCTTAAGAAAAGATGAACAATAAATAAGTTTAATCTAGCATAGCTCTAAATTGTGATACTAATATCAATGTAGAGATTAGAGAATTGTATTATAGCATACAAATAACATACTCATGAAATTGTAAAGGTTGGCAATTCCATAATGATACCTCATCCATGAATAACATAACTGTCTTTCGATATTATAATGCTAATTATTAAGCAATTAGCTGTTTTTTTAATTTTTCAATTTTATCTTTATTTTAATGATTATTTTTTTTTATCAAAATAATATATTTTTCTTTAATTATGTATGTAATTTTAATATCTTTTATTATGTGTTAGTGTTGCAATTCAATATTGATTTTAGTTATTCTACACTCTCTACCCTCGTTTTTGTTCTTGCATAGGTTCTTCTCCCACAAGCTTGCACTCTAAAAACCTTTAAAATTTTATAGTCTTTCATAAATACTATAATTCATTATTGTTAGTTGAGTATTTATTTAACTTAACGTTAACTTGTGTATTTTGGTAAGTTGTAACATAAGCATATATAGCTTCGTAAAAATTAACCTTTTATAAATACTAAGTGGTATATACCTTTTCGTAACAGTTCATAAATAAAAACTTTTTACCATTTTTTGATATTTAAATAACGCTTTATCTGAATAAATGATATATTAATTAAAAAACTTCAATTTTCATATTTTTATAATCAGATATTCAATTTTGTACTTATATTGTGTGAATTTATTTTTAAAAAATATTTATTATTAAAAATAATTTGGCTAAGTGGTATATACCTTTTCGTAACAGTTCATAAATAAAAACTTTTTACCATTTTTTGATATTTAAATAACGCTTTATCTGAATAAATGATATATTAATTAAAAAACTTCAATTTTCATATTTTTATAATCAGATATTCAATTTTGTACTTATATTGTGTGAATTTATTTTTAAAAAATATTTATTTTAAAATATTTGTTATTAAAAATAATTTGGTATATATACCGAATTATTAAAAACAACTATATATACCGAAACAAATCTACTTTTTTTCAAGTAGATGATTATTTTAATAGGAAGATGCTATATTGTTATTGTTACTTTTGGTCACGAATAAGGGTTGTTTTAGAAATTTAAAAAATATTAATTATTTCCATCAATATCCGTAGAGAATCGAGGAGAGAGTGTGTGTGTAACTTGAAAGGGAAAATTAATAGAGAAATGTTAGGGGTGAAAGTTTTTAGACTAAAAAAATAGGAGAATTAATTAATGATGTTAGTTCAAAAGTAAGGCAAAAATAAAGAAAAATGTTGTTTGAATAAGTGTATAAAAAGATGATTTCACAAGGGTAATATCGTACAATTAGTTTTAATTATTTATCCGAAATTGTAATTATGCGTTTAATTTATGTGTGTAATTATGGCTAGGCACTTATTTGAGGCTGAAGTATTAATTCAATTGTTTTAATTACTCTACAAAATTATATATGTAAATTTTCAATTGATTATGTATAACTTCTGAATAATTTAATTTAAAAATTCTTGCCACATTTTCTTATTTGTGTTTCTGGTTTCAGGTACATTTTATCTTATTTGAAATGCTAAAATATATAACTTTTCTTTCGCTCAATACTTGTGAGTGCTTGATGTATTTAAAATGAATAAATCAGTAACAATAAAAAAATTATAAAAAAGAAAACTATAAACAAATAGCTAAAAAAAATATTACAAAAATGTAATTCGCCAAACCTTAGTAAAACAAATCAAACTGGATTTTATGTATTTTGTGTTCCTTAAAAAAATAATTTTTATTAATAAAACCTCGTGAATCTACACTAAAATGAAACACATTGCTTTTTCCAATTTTTATCCTCTATTTGTTATTTTGTTAACATCTTAAGAATTGAACTGATTTTCAATTTGATGAGAATTCCATCTTTTGTCATCCACAATGCTTCAACGAACTCTAATTTTGATAGGATTATATTTATTGTGTGTTAAATTAATTTTATGAGTTAAATTAATTCCAAGCATGTTATTTGATGTATAATAATATAATTTATTAGTTTTCATTTAATTTCAAGAAAAAAAGATAATATAAAATGTGGATGTTGGTAAAATAATAAAGTAATATTTAAAACAATATACAGTCTATTAATTAAGAGAAATAAGATGATCAACACTTTTTTTTTTCTTGTTAGTTTTAAACTAATTGTAACTAATCTTTTTTACATTAAAAGTATTAACTCCTAGTTAGTATATTCTCCTTTAATTAATATATGTTTTGTAGTTGTGTGGATGACAAGTATAGTGGCCGCACAAGAAAGGAAGACGTGCTCAGATATTTGGGGACAAGGACAAAGGAAGACGTGCTCAGATATTTGGGCTGATGAAGATTGCAAAAGAGGCAACTTTTTTAGTGATTGTCGCAGCAATTGTCAACAAAAATATGGTTATTATTGTAGCATAAGTGGAACTTGCTTAAAACCTCAACCCTTGTGTGAGTGCAAGTATGTATGTTAAAACTTAAAAGTAATAATGAGGTGGTTATTTATGTAAAAATATTTTTTATGTGAAAATAATTGCTGAGATTTCGATATGTGTTATGTTAAGTAATTTAATCAATTATATTATTTCTTTAAATATTTCTCAGCTATCATTTTTACATAAAAAAAAAAATATTTTTATACGAATAATTGTCGAAAAATAATTCTTTGGAAACTCACTTGAAAAGGGATGGTTTCTGAAGTTTAAAGTTTAAAGTTTCTTTCTCTATCCTTTGTTTATCAAAAGAATTAAAAGTAAAAAAAAACCCTAATCATAAGTTATTAATAAATAAAGAAGCTTCTTTGCTGTTGAAAAAAGCAAAAGAAGAATTGAAACTTATATATTGTATATTCGGAAATGTTTGGTAATAAAAAAAAATCAGGCAAAAACAGCCATAACTTGCTTTATTTAGTATTCATTAATTATCGCAACAATTAATAAATGCTAAATAAGGCAAGTTCCGGCTGTTTTTTTTTTGTCATTATTAGATGTTGAAATATAATGAATTATCAAATATTTATAACGTTCATAAGTACGTACTAATATGAATCGGCATTGAAAATGGAACGATTGAAAGTAATAATTGGAATATAATCTTTGAATAGAAAAGATCAGAGAAATTAATTAGAAAAAAGAGAAAAATTATTTATGATAAAAAAAAGATTTTTTAAAATTTATTTTATT
>NC_029793.2:3197560-3202072 GCF_000816755.2 Arachis ipaensis | reverse complement strand
TTAAAACAAAATGAAATTAACATTGAAAATGTTCTAATAAATCTTTCAAATAAAGTCAATTATTCATGAATTAATTAAAGGAATAATAAATTAATAACGATAATGTCTACCGTTATTAACCTTTTATAATTGCCATGCAGGCAGCTTCATCATTATAACGTTTCCTAAATATATTGTATGTAGTAGTTGTTAAATATACATATAACATATAACATTTTATATATGTATATATATATAATATATATATACATATATAGATAGTTTCGTCAATTAAAATTTCATAAATACCAAGTGACATATACTTTCATGACCTTTCATAATAAATGCTTTAGAAAAGTTAAAAAATATTAATTAATTATTTCCATCAACATCCCTATCGGTGTGTAATTGAAAGAAATAATCAGTACAAAAAGAATGATTTCATAAGGGTAATATCTTACAATTAATTAATACAATTATTATTTATATCTAAAATCAAATATTTACAATCATTTATTTATGTGTTCAATAATTATAACTACGCACGTATTTGAGACAGAAGTAAAGTTATTTTGCAAAATGATATAAATTTTCAAGTGATTATGTAACTTTTGAATAATTTAATTTAAAAATTAATATGAATATTGATTGTTTTAGTGGCTAAGAGAAGAGGGGTTGAATCTTAGCCCCTTTTTCACTTTAAAATACTTGCAGATCTTTGAAACAATTTTTGGAGACTTTTTGATTTTTGTCTCGTCTCCAACCACGAGATTTTTTCTTTTTATCTCGTCACTTGGCACGAGATAATTTTTAGTTTTATCTCCTGGTCAGCAGAAACAGAAATGGAGTAGAAGAGGAAGAAAATTACACCAAGATATATCCTGGTTCAGCTGCTAAGTGCAATGCAGCCTACATCCAGTCCCCATCACAACAATGATGGAATTTTACTATAATCATCCTTGATTACTGATAAACCTCTATTTCATGGTTTATCTTGTGCTCATTTGAGTGATTTTTATCAACTCTTTACCCACTTATTCATACAAAATGCATGGTTTACAATTCCTTCCTCATTATGTGCTTTGATTGAAAACATGCTTCTTTGGCCTTTATATTGCTTATTATTAATCCTCTCTTATTACCATTAGATGCCTTGATATGTGTGTTAAGTGATTTCAGAGATTACAGGGCAAGAATGGCTCAGAGGATGGAAAGGAAGCATGCGAAAGTGGAAGGAATACAAGAAGTTGGAGAAATTGCTAAGCTGTCCAGCCTGACCTCTTCGCACTCAAACGGCTATAACTTTAGCTATAAAAGTTTAAACGACGCAGTTCCAGTTGCGTTGGAAAGCTAACGTTTGGGGCTTCGATTTGATATATAATATGTCATAGTTGCTCTGACGCTAGGCGACGCGACCGCGTGCTCCATGCGGCCGCGTCGCATTGACGGAAATCAGCGTGTTTGAATTCTTCTCCAGCGATTTTCGGGCTGTTTTCGACCCAGTTCGCGGCCCAGAAAACACAGATTAGAGGTTATACAGTGGGGGATTCCATCCATTCATAAGGAGGCTCTCACATTCACAACTTTAGGAGTAGATGTAGTTTTAGAGAGAGAGGTTCTCTCCTCTCTCTTAGGATTAGGATTTAGGACTTCTCTTAGTTTTAAGAGTGACTCTCAATCCCAGGTTCAATGTTCCCTTAAATTATTTTCTATTTTTATTTATTTTATTTTATTACTCCATTTCTTATTTACATCTCAATTGGCTTATGACTTTCATGTTAGGATTTTCTTAATTAATGTTATTCGAGGTATTTCAGTTTATGATTGTTTTATTTATGAATGCTTTTAATTTAATTTAGATTTTTCCCCCTTTTGGCTTGGGTCAAGTGATTGGTAACGCTTGAGCTATCAAATAAAACAGTGGTTGAAATTGGCAGATTCTGATTGCACTAGGATTACTCTAAAGCTAGTCTCTCCACAAGAGTTTACTAGGACTTGAGAATCAAACCAATCAGTCCACTTAACTTTTCTTTGTTTAGTAAAGGCTAACAAAGTGGGATTAAATTCCAATTCTCATCACAATTGATAAGGATAGGACTTCCAATTCTTATACCTTGCCAAGAGATTTTATTGTTATTATTTTATTTTACTTGTCATATAATATATTCCCACCTTACTTCCAAAACCCCAATTTACAAAACTCATAACCAATAATAAGAACATACCTCCTTGCAATTCCTTGAGAAGACGACCCAAGGTTTAAATACTCGGTTATCAATTTTAAAAGGGGTTTGTTACTAGTGACAACCAAAACTTTTGTAAGAAAGGTTGATTGCTTGGTTTAGTAACTATACTTACAACGAGAGTTTCTATAACCTCTAAACCATCAATCTTCAGTTCTCATCAATTACAAATACCAATTCTCCCTAGGAACTACTCTTCCTATCCGGGACAAGTCCAGAATCTAAACCCCAATCCTGAACTTGACTTGGTCACAGCCAAGCTTTCCAACTGCTAAGTGCTAACCTAACTTGCAAGGGGATTCCCACAAAATCATAAAACACAACACAGATGTACAAAGGACCTCTAGGACATCTATGGCTTTTTCTTTTAATTTTGCACTCTCTGTTTGTTTTGCTTCTATGACTTTTTCATACAAACCTCACTGTTTGCCTTTTTTCATGAGACTCAAAACAGACAAAATTAAACAGAAAAATACAAAACAGAATACATTGAAGGAGAAGAAAATCTGTTAGCTTAGGTAGCTATGTGAACACTGTGCTTTGCACTCTTACTCCTTGCTTCAAGCCCTGACTGTTCTTCCTTATTTATAAAAGGTGAAGCCTCCACGGTTGAAACTAAAAACCAAGCTAAACTTCTTCTTCTTCCTACAAAACCAGTTCGGCCAGAAAGAGAGAAGTAACCGAATGCTATATCCAACATGCAATTACCTCTGGTTATTCCTTGGTCACCAATAAGCATCAATCCGAGCCATCCCTTCTTGCTTGCACTCCAAGAAGGACTCCTAGCCCTTGATGCTTCATGATGCATGACAGCTTCTCCTGCTCCAACTTCTGCCTCCTCCATCACGTAGCTACTGTAGCTACCTCCTGTGGTGGTTGAGCAAAATCAGAGTCAAGCCATCCCTCCAAGGATCTTCTTCCTCTGACCGAGATCTTCTCTTCTATTTTTGGGTATGGAGAGCTTGAGCTTACTTCACCAAGTCTTACCTTTCTTGGTGAAGATCTCAGCCACAACATACTTTTTGTTTTCTTTTTCTTGCATTATTGTGATGGTCTTGTTGCTAGCTCCTTCTTCTTCTTGTTGGTAGCTTGCTAATGCTTCCATGTTTCCTGATGGAAACGACCGAGAGAGAGAATAGTGAGTAGAAAGAAAAGAGAGAGAAGAAAGAGAAGCATTAAATGAATTTGAACAAGTTAATAGAACAAAGTTAATTTTCTTCCCTTTTGCTTTAGGTAGCGTGTAGCATTAAGTGCTATCTAATCAATGCTTTTTTCTTTTTCCTATTTCCAAGGTCTGTATTAACTCTCCTTGATAAAATTTGAATTCCATCACATGATAAACAAAGGAGATCCGTTGGAAGCATGAAGCAAAATATTTGTTTTCTCTCGATATTAGTTTCGGACCAACTTTAATGGTCTTGGAGCAAGAATTTCAATTGGGCTTGTATCACAAATTCTGACCCAAATAACATAACAACAATTCAGCTACAAGAATCAAAATAATTTGTCACAATGCTTAATATTTTTAATCAAATTAGATTTATTGTATATTTTTTTTTAATTTTCGACCCAAAAATAGCTTTTGAAAATAGGAGAAATCACATTTTTTAACTTCTTCAAAAGCTCTTAAATAACTTTTTAAAAAGTTAAAAATTTATCTAAAAAATTGTACCAAACACTATTAATGTAATTTTTTTATAAGTCAAAAGTTGAAAAAAAAGTAGCTTTTTGGTGTTCCCAAACGGACCCTTAGTCTATTAGAAAGTTATAAAAAAAAATTATTTACAAACAACTTATTAAATGAGGTGGACTATATGAATTAAATGACACAATTAAATTCTATTTAATTTATCCCTTAACGAAATCTTTTATATCGATTTTCTACCTATATATTTAAATTACATGCGT
Organism: Arachis ipaensis; assembly: GCF_000816755.2. Classification (NCBI taxonomy): domain Eukaryota; kingdom Viridiplantae; phylum Streptophyta; class Magnoliopsida; order Fabales; family Fabaceae; genus Arachis; species Arachis ipaensis. The sequence goes on along the minus strand of NC_029793.2, from coordinate 3,197,942 downwards.
TATATATTTTTTAATAAAGTTTGACAGCTCATTTATCTTAACATTATCATCTCAGTCATATTAAATTTACGTCTATGTTCATTTATTTTCACTCAATACTCTGTTTTAATAAAATAGTTGATCTAATAATAATTGATAAATTTTATTCTTAAGTTATAAATTTTTTTTGTCAAATATAAAATCTGAAACATCAAATGATAATAGAGAAATATCTTAATTTTACACGTTTAATGAATCCAATACTTTTTTTTATGTATAATTCATCGATTCATTTGATTTCAATTCAAATGAGCTCAATTTCATATATAATTTTGGAGTTTCAAACACATCTTAACTAAAGAGTATATTTTCATTTTTATGTTCTATAGTATACTTTATATAT
>NC_029793.2:3189591-3197466 GCF_000816755.2 Arachis ipaensis | reverse complement strand
ATACACTAAATACTCGTGATATTTATATATTAAAATATAATAATTATTAATTAATTATATATTTAAATTATCTTTAATTAAAAAAATAAAAAAATGCGTATTAATTTTTAAGAAAATACTGATATGAAAGTGATGTTTACTATAAAATATGTACATAAAGCGGAATTGATCTTAAATTAGGTTGGTTTTATTAAAATATTTTGCAGTTGTGTGGCAGTGCTGAGAGTTGTTTCAATGAATGCAATGAGAGATATGGTTCCATGGCCTATGCTTCACGTTGTATAATAAAACCATTATCCCAATGTGAATGCTTGTATGAATGTCCTGATATATAACCTTTGTTTATGACTTTATATATATATATAAGGCCCTCTTGAACATTAATAAAAATGGGTAGAGAATTGGCCTATACCACAATACAGGTTGGGATTTAATATTTTTGTTTTAAAATAACTCTCTCTTTTATTTCTGATCATACTTATAGAATCAAATCACACTTTATTTTGTCAAGTGTTAAAAAATTGGAGAGGATCCATTTCCGTGTGAAGGAGTATGGAATTCTCAATTATGTGATTATTTCCCAAATTCATATACAATCGAAGTTATTATGTCATTAATCAATAAGAAAAAGTACGAGGAGCCAAGATATGTTTTATACAATGTATACAATGGGACTAAATTGAAATTAAAATTAAATTAGAGATAATTAATTAATTTTAAGTAGTTTTTAATTTAAAATTTGAATCAAATTATGATTTCCGTTAGTTATAGAATCAAATTAGGATTACCTAATTAAATTAGAGGCAATTAATTAATTTTGAGTAGTTTCCAATTTAAATTTTGAATCAAATCATGATTCCCATCAGTTATGGAATCAAATTAGGATTACTTTCCTCTCTCAATACGCTGTGAACTTCTTCTCTCACTCTCTCCTCGAAGCAATAGCCGGTACAGTGCCGCCCACAGTTACCAGCCACCGTTGGACATCGCGCCGGCACTCTTCCGACTGGTGCCGTCGTCCGCACAAGCCACCGTACGTAGGGATGACGCGCATATTGTGTGAGTCGAGCTCGCGGCACCACAGCAACCCGGATGTCCAGCGCCTCCGTCGCCGCCGGTTTGTGCTTTCTTCCCGTCGCCGGATGTTCACTTTCTATGTGAACGTGGATGATTATTCTTGGGTGTTTAGTTGTAGACGATGATTGCTGGTTATGATTTATCTGACTATCACGGTTTCAAAATATTTTTTACACAGTCATTTGGTTGTTATCTAGTCATTTTATAAAGTAATTACGTTGTTATTTATACACGTTCACATTGGATGTTCGTTTTTGTGTGATTTTGGATGTTCACTTTCTCAGTTTTCGTAGATGTTTATTCTTCGAGTAATTCAACAAGACCCAAGCAGCAAGGTGGTGCTGGGATGACGCGAGCGCAGGGTGTTTGGGGCTGCAACTCACGTCGGCGACGCTGACAATTACAGGTCACGGATGTTCGGCCGTGTGAGGAGTGACAAAGGTTCTTCCGGTGAGGGCATTGGCGCGAGGAAGCGAAGTGCGACAGTTCCAGTCGGTAGAAACAGAGGCTACACGTCGCGCAGAAATAGAGCGGTGGGATGTAGGTTTTTCTGCGGAACAAACAATGAGGTTTTTTGGGGGTAGGGTAACGGTGGGTGATGAAAGGTTAATGTGAAAAAAATTGGGGTAAATTGGGGGTAGATATCACAAAACTAAACAAGTAACTAGAAATTAGGGATAATGATGTTTAATTTACATTATTAATACATATTCGGCCAAATAAATAACCCATTGTATATATTGTATAGATACCTCATTGTCTACCTAGCGGGACTCAATCAATAAAGAAACAAAAAAGTGTTCTGCTAGAATTTTTGTAACGGAGTTTGACATTGTCGTTAATACTGGTTCAGTGTTATGGTTGACTATTTTAACTCCAAAAATTTTTAAAATTGAATATGGGAGAACAAAGTGCTGGTGGTAAAAATAGTAGTGAAGTTCAAGATGCTCTGAATTAAAAAAAGGTTGTTGTAAACAATGTAGAGGTCGGGCTTACTACTTCCAATTCAATTAGGACAAAAAGCCGGTTTAAAAACATGGTTGCGATAGAGAACAATCAAGCTAAAAAGGAGCAATCAGAGGAAAGATTAAGAGCTCAGGAAAGTTTTCAACAATTAGGAAGCTGGCCAGGTGAAGGAAATTCAAAGATATATGTGGATGGTGATGAGACAATGGATCTTACGGTGGAAGGTGTCAGCCTTCAATTGACACCTCAGAAGATATGAAGATTCTATGATCGAATTGTCGGAAGTTTGGAGAGACTCTGATAATACAGAGCTTAAAAGAAATTTGCAGATCTCACTCCTCCGAAATTGCGCTCATTTGTGAAATTAAGAACCGCAATCTCGTCAAGTAAAGAGGAAGTTAAGTGCATGTGGCTTTAATGAGTGGTTTTTGGTGAACCCGAATGGTATTGCAGGAGGATTTCTTCATAGCTGCAAAAATTACTGACGCGGCAACAAACAAGGAAATGGTTGTTGATCAGAGTGCACCTCAGTAGCTTAGAACAAAACTCGATTGGTGCAATTTAATATACTTTCTAATGTCATAAATCAAATGCCAGAGAAAGTGGTAGTGATAGAGGATTTTAACGCCATAGTAAGTCAACGAAAAAAGGAGGGTGGATGTGATAAGTCCTCCTCTTCTATTACAGCTTTTACTAATTTCATTGATGGGAATGCTCTATTAAATATGGGTATGGTGGGAGGCCTTTCATATGGATAAATAGGAGAAGGGATTCTAAACTCATAAAGGAGAGAATTGATAGGGAATTGGCGAATGCAGAATGGTTGAAGGCTTATCCGGCAGCAACTATCCTAAGGCACTCGGATATTACCATATGTTGAAATTATAATTATATATTTTTTGTGGCCATTAAAATTTTTTTTTATCGATAATTGTATAATTGTCGCTAAAATTCTTTAACGACAAAACATAAGATGGTTAATGTATAATTGTTAGTATATATATTAGTAACTATTTTTATTGCCACTAAAAATAAAATAAATGATTACTAGAAATGATTTTTCGTAATAACAAAATAGTAATTAAGAGAATGAATTATGACTTCCAATCATTAGGCTTTTGAAAAATTAAAAATGATTATAAGTAACTTAACAGGGTTAGATTTAGATCGATTGAAATGAATCTCCACTTATATGTACCCTTTCATTTATTGGTGGAGGTGTACGCGCAAATAAAGGATATCAATTGAATAAGAATTGTTTTCATTGCACTCATTATTAGAAAGATGGTTAAGTTATCTTTGGGAAAACATTTCTTCCTTCTCATTTTGGTTTCAGGTTTATCATTTATTCATATCTTCGCTAAATTTTTCTTTTCTTTTTAGAGTATATATGCGCATATTCATATTTATAGAAAAACCTTTGACTATTTAGTTTTTTTTTTTTTTAATATCTTTGTAGTTGTAGCTATGAGAAGTCAAGTTACTGAAGGCAAATGGTGTAGAACAGAATTTTGGTTGCCATCTATTTGCAATGAAAAGGGCACATCTGACCATGATAAATGTCTTGAAGAATGCGATCAGAAATATGGTTTCATGAGCATTTTAGGACGTTGCAATTATAATTCCCTTTGTTCGTGTGTGTACAAATGTGTCAACGATGATCATTAATTAATTATAATTAATGGAATGTAATATATATGAAAAAGTTTAAGAACAACAATTTTATTAAATTTTGGCCAATATATAACTAATAAAAAAAAGTGAATAATTCCATACCATTAGATAAAATATCACACCATTAGATAAAATATCACACCATTAAAAATATCATTAATGACTACTTGATTGTTACAAATCACAAAAGTTGTTAGCCCTTAACACTCCTCTATAATATAAGCAGGGGAAGCTAGGCTATTATTGAAGGGGGGGCAAAGATTAGTAGTTAGTGATTAGTGAAGGTAGTCATTGCGACGGATAACAAAAATTATTTTTAGTAACAATAACATAATGATCATTATATATATCTTATTCAACTTATATTTTTGTGGCAATAATATATTTGTTGTTATTATTATATATTATAATGACAATTATATATTTTTTGCGGTCATTAAAAATATTTTTACTGACCATTGCTGCTAAAATACCTTTTAAAGACAAAATAAAAAAACGACTAATGTCTAATTGTCGATAGATATATTAGCAGCTATTTTTATTACTGTTAAAAAAAAGTCACTATAAATTTTTTATTTAATAGCTAATATAAAAACTGGACAAGAAAAGAAGATCGAGTTTTAAATCTGGTTCTAGATTAAAGGGCGTGGATCGCGAATTCGGTTTCACTTAGAGCAACCAGGTCCGGTTTGGGTTGAGCTAATTTGCTCTGGCCGCCCAGACCATGTCCAAAAAAATTAAAAATGCTACAAATTTTTGTAATTACCAAACGTACAATTCTAAACATAGTGTCATTTCAATATAACCTTTCATATAAATCATGGGATTATATTCTTATCTGATTTAAAAACATGGGATTATATTCATTATGTTATAGTTATTTAACCTAGCAATATATAATAAATTCTTTAACTTTTCAAAAGTACTAAATCATACATGTTTTCATAACCTTTCATAAATATCAAACTATATATATTCTTTATTATCTCACTTTGGCTACATATACAATTATTAAGAAATTTTAAGTTAAGAGTAATCTAAAGATGGTACTTATTATTAAACAGCACTTAATAATGAAGAGATAAAATAGTAAAATAATTTTCAATATTGAGACAAAACCAAATTAATTAGCTAGGTTCATATCTAAATCTATTAGATATTGAAACTCGTTCCATAGTTGACTCCAATTTGAATGAATGTCCGTGCCAAAAGTAGTTGTTTTATCCAGACAATCTGCAACACTATTTGCATTCCTCTGAATTAAAAAAATAGAGATTCTCCAATTCCAATTCATAACCTCCTGTGCTTTGCCAAATTCTATTCCGAAATATCCTTACTAAGCATTCTTTAGTTTATTAAGAAAAGAGCTTCTAAACGGTCTGTTTCACAAATAACCTCACGAAATCCGCTATCCCAAGTTAGAAGTAAACCACTCCAAATCGGACTATTTTTTTTCCTAATATATATACCTTTAATTTCTCACTTCTTCGAGTTGCACACACAAAAGAAAATATTGAAAAGAGAAATTATTCACATACATTGCACTTTTTTAAAAAAACATGGCTAAATTATCGTTGGCAAACGTTTTCTTACTTATACTTTTGGTTTCAGGTTTTCGATCTTCATAATCTCTTCATTTCTTTTCCCTTTTTGGAGTATATATATTATTTAAATAATGTTCTGTATATTCTACATACTAAAATGTAAATTATTTAGCTTTGTTTTAATATTTTGCAGTTGTCGCAAGGACAAAAAAAGTGGGCGGAAGAGTGAAATGTCAAGCAGGTTGGTCAAGCATAGATTGCGAAAAAAATTCTAACGATAATTATTGTAATAGGGAATGCAAAAACAAAAAGGGTTTACAGGCATATGGACAATGCCGAAACTCCCTTTGTGTATGCACCTTCAAATGTCCTACTAAATACTAATTAATTACTTAATATAATCATGATTAGAATTTCCATAATCGTCATGAGAAAGATTATTATAAAGTATTATTGTAATATTCAAGAGACAAAAAAAAATTATCAAACATCCCATTACGAAGACACCAAAAAAAAAACTCATTATAATTATTATCCTTTATCATCATACAGTAGATAAAATATATGCTTATTGTAATATTCTACTATATATAAAGGAAATTTCTCTTTATTAGTATTAATTTTTTCTCTAAAATAATTTTTTATGAGTAATGCTAGGGAACCAAAAGGGTATTAGTCAAAAACCAGTCAAATACTTTTGGGTGAATCTAAAATCTGTACGAGTTAATATATATGGATGTTTCTTCTGCTAAGTATCAGAATGTTTTTTTTTATACTAAATGGATGTTTTTTTATATATTTTTCGAATATTTTTGTATTGCAAATGTGAATGTCTCTATTTCTTTAAGAATTTCATTTTTTTTTTAAATTTTATAAATATTTAATTATTTTTGTTAAAATATAATTGAATGTTTCTTTTGTTAAGTATTAAGATGTTTTTTTAAATGAATATTTTTTTATAATTCTATAATTGTGTAGTTTGCAGTCTCTTTAATCATCAAAACAGCACCCTAATATCGCAAAACGCAAAGAGCAACATCTGCAACAAAAAAAACATGAAATAAAAATAAAAAATAAAATTTTATTATTTTCACTTTTTTTTTATAAAATTTAAAAATAAAAAACACTAAAAATAAAATAAAAATAAAAAAGCAAAAGCGCATCCTTAGATTACTATCAATTAAACTCTACAAATCAAAGTCAACATTTTTCCTGTACACTTGCTACTTGGATTGAACACAGTTTAGGTGTTTAAAGATCAATGAAACTCAATTGTTTCATCTTTCTTCAATCTTCATTGATTCAATTGAAGTATGGCGGCAACTGTGTCGGAAGATGGTGGCTCCTCCTCGGAATCGGCATTGATATTCATGGGGACAGGTTGCTCCAGCGCTATCCCCTATTCGAGGTGCCTTATCTCTCCCTCTCATCCTCTCTGTCACGTTTGCTTCCAATCGCTCTCTCTCCCTCCCAACCGAAACGTGGAGTGCGTCATTGACGCGCTGAAGCTTGCAGAGGCGCGTGATGATCGCTTTCTTGCGAGTGATGCCGCGGTTGAGGGTGGATAGAGTTTGAAGGAGGTGGTTGAGGAGGGAAGAGGAGAAGGTTTCGTCGGTGACGAAGTCGAAGGTGGATTTCGTTTTGAAGCAGTTGTCTTGGATGCGCTTGCTGAGGGCGTTGCGAAGAGCATGGAAGTCGTCGGCGCTTCCAGCAGCATTGGTGTGAGAGAGAGGTCTGTGTGTGATTGTTGGAGGTGGATAGGTTAACGTGAGAGAGAAGAAGAAGGCTTTTATAGGTTTTAATTATGTTTATTTAATTAATTTTAAATTTTTAAATTTTGAATTTAAAGAATTTAAAATTAATTATTAATATAAATTAACGTGGTTTTGTTTAGTTTTTGGCTGATAACCTCTTGTTTCATATACTTTTCCATTTTTTATATATTATAATATTTTCTCTATTCTCATACTTGAACCAAACTCTATTGGTTAACTTAAGAGATCGAAGTACTTATTATTTGACTACTAATATGTCACTATGATATTATCGATCTATTAATAATATTTTTTTCTATTTTTTTCCTGAAACATATTATTTAATTAGTGATATGTATTATTAGAAACAAATACAGAAAATAAGTGTTAATTAAAAAAGAAAAAATTGGCTGAGAGAATATTAACTACTAGATGAGAGAAAAAATGATGTTGTAAATTAATGTAGATAAGCAAATTACAAATTTACATACGTTGATTTGGAGAATGTGACATTAGGTTTATGGCCAAACAAAAATTATGTATTTCAGTCTTCATCTAATTAACACATTGTAGAGTAGGTTGAATATCCCATATGAAAAGTAACTATAAAAATGTAAATTAATTTGACACTTAGTAAAAATTGAATTTATTTAAAACAATTGTTTAACAAAAAGTTATTTTTGGTAATTTTATCGAAATAATCTAAATTTTTATGGAGATTAAATTATTTATATCTAGACGCCAAAAAAAATTATTTATATCTCTTAAAGTTAAAATCATCCATTTCTAAGAGTTAATTTGGATAAATAACTTAATTAAGATTTTCTGAAAAATTAACTTATAACATAGGAGCTTATATT
>NC_029793.2:3188911-3189581 GCF_000816755.2 Arachis ipaensis | reverse complement strand
AAAAATTTATAAGTTAGTTTTAAAAATTATATCAAACAGTACGGTGACTTTTCATAATTTAAAAATAAAAAAAATAACTTTTCTACTTTTCAAAACAGACCTTCAATATTTTACTAAAAAAAAAATAACAATGCCTAAAGTCATAAACTTTTCATAAATGCTAAGCAATTATTCCAATCTTATTCCTTATTATTCATTTATAACCTTTCAAAACTACTCTAGGTTTCATTAAACTTATAGTTATTATTAAATAAATTTAGTTAATTTATGTCCTAAAAATACATGTTAATAAGATTATAAAATAAAAAAAATGAATATAAAACGTTTAAGTTTTTAATATATTTATTTTGTATTTAATTATTAAAAAATTTAAAATTTCACTAATAATAATTTTAACATGTATCCTTAAAATATAAGTTAGCTAAATCCTTATTAATTTAATTAAACATAACTTCGTTAACTTCTCATAAATACTAAAGTCATACACGATATGCATGCACACACTCTCGTAACCTTTAATAAATATCAAGTGTTATATGAATGTCAGTTTCATACATTTTATTTAATTCCAAAAAGTACTTATTTGATGGAAAAAAAAAAGGCAATTTTAAGGATTTTATTCTTAGTAAATGGCGTGTGAGAGAGTAGTAAATATTAAGGAAAAGGATTA
>NC_029793.2:3187182-3188792 GCF_000816755.2 Arachis ipaensis | reverse complement strand
AAATTTAGAGTTTATCTCCTAAAAAAAATTAACATAAGAAAAAAAAGTCACTATAAAAAAATTTATGCAAATTCAAAAACTTCTCTTACATGCACATGTGAAGAGCTCTTATCAACTTAAAATTTTTAAAAAATTAATTTCATAACAAAAAGCAAGATGTTTTAAGTTATTTTCTTAATCCATGTACAAAATCATAGTTAGATATATTTATTTGAGACTGTTAGAGATATAACCATTAATATTATCTTCTCTTATCAATTTAAATTTTTGAAATGAATAATTTTATGATATGGTATTAAAGTTCTATTCTATCATTTATGTTTATTTATTATCTCAATATAGACACAGATACACATAAATAGATTAGTCTATTTAGTTGTTAAAATACTAATAAAAAAATATAAATACATTTATCATCAAAAACAAATTTTACACTTAATAAACATATTAGAGATATTATATATTTATAAGAGGACATAATAGATCAGAATATAATCATATAATTACTCACGTACCTCTTCTTGTTAATCATATAATAAGAGTACAAGTCTTTTAAGTGATCATGATTTATCTCATTTAAGAAAATTTTTTTGTAATATTATTTTTAGTATTTTTTGTTTTTTAGGATTTTATATGAAAATAATAAAAATAATAATTTCATTTTTTTGTTTTTGTTATTTGCTTTACAAAATCCTGCAAGTAAAAGAGTTTGATACTAAAAACAGAATAAATGAAAACACAGAAGAATAAATGATTATAGAATTAATTTAAACTTTGTTCGTTCCTATTAATCTCATAAGATACAAATTAAAAGTTTGCGTGCTTGTGTGTATGATATAGTATATGGGCCATCGCTAATATATAAAATAAATAAAAATCAATGAAGTTAAAACTGTTTAGACATTGTAAAATGAATGTCCACTTATATATACCCTTTAACTTCTTGAAATTACATACACAATAACAGAGACATTATCACAATTAATAGTTAATCGCATCGAATTAACTTGTTAAAAAAGATGGCTAAGATAACTTCGGGATGCATTTTCTTCTTTGTCATCTCGGTTTCAGGTTTTCCATTTCTTCATATCTCATCTCATTTAATTTGGACCGTCCTTTTCGGAGTGTATGGTATAAATTCAGGTGCAGTCAACTTCACGTGAAGTTAATAACTGAAAATCGTTAGATGAAAATTTAGTCAAATCAGTCAATTCATTTAACGACTCTTAACTATCAACTTCACGTGAAGTTGACTGCACCTGAGTTTTCACCATTATTCATGCTACTTGTTCTACAGTGAAATATAATGTTTTGCTAGATCAAATATAGAAGGCTGAATAACATTTAAAAAAAAAACATAATTTAATTAGCTACAACAATGAGCTTTTTAAGAATAGATTACCCATATGTGATGAAGTGAACTCGTCAAATTTGGTAGAATTTTCTTTTGATTCTAACTTTATATAGTCATCTTAAGAGCATTCGAATTTTCTTTTTAACCTAGATACAATTTCATTAAAAAAAAAACCAATTTAAAAATTTGATTAAAAATGATAAAGAGACCAATTTGTCATACTAAAAATAATTCTTGAAGATTTCTAGACTAATAA
>NC_029793.2:3170343-3187022 GCF_000816755.2 Arachis ipaensis | reverse complement strand
ATTATATATAAAAACACTTCAATTGGTGAGGTGTGTTTTGTTATATAGGTTTTTAAAACATCATAATAATTTACTTTTGAGTATATGTAGTAAGTATAGGTTTTAATTTATGCATGCAAATTTATGTGAAAGGTATATTCCTTAATGGAGACCACTTTAATAAGACACTAAAAATGTCTTTTTTTTAAAGATATTTACACATGTCATATTATTATTGGACATTCTTATTAAACTGGTTAATAATTTATTTTTTATTATAAACCAGAACAAAATCGGTTTATTATAGCAACAATAATAAACCTAATTGTCTGCATTATAATTATTAGACCCGATTTGATCCGATCGAATTATACCATCTAAACCGAATATCTTTAAATTTTTTGATAAAAAGACAATTATATCCCTAACTTTTTGTTTTTCGGACATTTAAATCCCTAAAAATTTTAAAATACAATTAAATCCCTAAAAAAAATTAGATTTATTGTTATTGTTATAAAAAAATCGATTTTATTCTAATTTATTAAGAAATTAAAAAATAACCGGTTCATTAATACGTCAAATAATAATACGACACGTAAATATTTTTACAAAAAGACATTTTACGCATCTTTATAGTATTCCTTAATTACAATTAGATTTGTCTTAATGTTGTGTAGTTATGTTGACAAGTGAAGTGGTAATTGGAGCCAAGTGTCACGCAATTTCCGATAAGCAAGTAGACTGCAAAAGCGACTCTCATAACTATGAATGCAACCAGGAATGCATAGACAAACATGATTTCAAGGCCTATGGAGATTGCTATAATAATTCCCTTTGTGTATGCACCTTCAATTGTCCCTCTAATTATTAGTTTGTAGAATTTGCATATAATCACTGCATATTATTAGAATAATAGTTTTGTAATAACGAAAATGGTTATAAATACGTTCAATAATGTTGAATTTATCGTTAAATCTTTTATAAAAATTATTGTTAAAATTTTGTAATACAAAATCTAACGGTAAAAAGGATAAATAAATTTGTTTAAGGATTAATCTCTACGTACAAGTGTTTTGCATTACAAGCTTTACAAATCTGAACGAAACCCACTCATTAAACGCGCTGCTTATGTTAGGTGCCTTTTTAACAGAATTTTAAATCAATTTAAATCAATTAACGCGCAAATATATAACTTCCATTTTTCAAAAGATTTCGTTTCTTTTTTCGAATTTCTTGCCAAATTTGTTGGATCTCCTTCCTGCGTTCTCTCTTTAATTCGTTTTTTCGATTTTCATGGTTTCTGAAATAAAGCTTTGAAATCGTTTTGAAGATAATGGAACTTCAGAAATACACTCAAACGATTACATAAATACACCCAAACGGTTACAGAAATACACGCAAACGGTTACAAAAAAGATTACAGAAATACACCCAAAGGATTTCAGAAATACACCCAAATCAGGGGGAGACAGTATATTTCTTCTTGAAATCTTTTAATGTTTTGCTGGTTAAGGATGAGGCACATGACAAAGACAATCTAGAAGAAAAACCTAGAAGAACAGTAAAACAGTACCTTGAATAATGTTTCTTCCTTTTTTCTGGTGATTTTTTATGGAAATTTGTATCTTTTCTTCTTGATTTCTTCTACTCTTCGTGAGGAGTTGGAACGTTTATACAGCATCGTAGTAGTTTGTTTCGAATGTCCCTTAAATCTTGATGGTTTGCGTTTTGATTGAGGAAGAAGAGGAAGAGTGAACGTGTTGTGGAAGGGGCGCGTGTTTTTTCTTAGACTTGGAACAACTTGTATAGCTTGTAAGTCAAAAAGACTTGTATGTGTAGCAGGCCTCTTTGTTTAAAATGTTATCGTTGGATTAATATTTGAAAAAATATAGGTAGATAATGAGAATACTAAACAATATGAACAATAAATATGTTGGATGTTCAATTCACTAAATGTGTGAATAATTATCCTAATATTAGAATATAGGAGATAATTTAAGAGTAGAACAGTTTTCTTACTTTATTATATAAAGATCAATTTTAAAATATATTGTTCACATTATTTACAAAAATCATTATTATTTACCTAACAAAAACCCGTAATATTTTCGTCAGAAAATCTGATCGCAATAACAAATGACGCGAAGCGCAACACGTAAACTACCGTCGAATCTATGTTTTTCTCCGAATAAATCTATGGATGATGCTAATAACTTCTAGGTGAAGGTTAGCAATATACATGTGTATATGTGAAATAATTTTACGAAAATACTATTTATTTTTTAAATTTTAGTTTTTAGTCAATCTTTAAATTTAATAATATATTATTTTAATTTTTTATACTTATTTTACGTATTAATTGTTTAAAAAATTTGAAAAACTACATACTTTTTATTTTTTTTCAATAAAAATTGAATAAAAGATAATTTTTAAAGAATGCATCGTTGATGTTAGAGATATATTTATTAATATATCTTATTTTATCAAATTTAAATTAAAAAAAAAGAGTGATTTTATGATACATAAAAATTAGAATGAACTAATAAGAAGCACAATTCCAATTTCGAAGGCCAATTTCACCGTGGGAAACTCTTGATAATTGGGAAGAATTTGGAGAAGAATTAAGTGAGAGAACATAAGATAAGAAGACACCACATCCAACTCAAAATTTTAAAGTGTCAAGTTAATAGATCTCTTATCTTGTAAACTCCTTACTCTTCCTTGCTTTCTTTGATGTGAGACTAACTTCAACACTCCTCACACTTGCAACACTAACAATACATATGCTTTGAAAGAGAATTATTCAAATATATTATATCTAATCTTTCATATGTTTTTTCTTAATGTCCCATAGGCAGTTCTAAGCATCAAAATAACTAATCAATTACCAGAACATGTGTAGTAGCAAATACAACTTGATTTTTCGCAAAAACCATAGGAATCAAAGCCATGCTTCCAAACACAACTCCTCTTACAAGTTAGATAACCAACTTCTTTGCAACCTTCCACATCCCTCCATGATTCTTTGCATGCCGTACCCATTACTTTAGCCACTTGATTTGTGATCAACATGCCTGCAAAATAATCAAACAAAGCTAAAGAACTTTTTTTCTTTATTTTATCTAAAATCTTAAATTTTCATCAATACACAACGTGGTGTTTGGTTTCGGGTTTTGGACCCAGAAATTTATTGGAAAAAAAAATGCAAAGATGCGTTTCATAGAGGAGTACGGTTAGAAATAGAGACACAATATATTGTTCCATAATATTAGAGATATAGTTATTTTTCTATTAGCTTAGAATTTTGAGAGAAGTCATAATAACATGACATGGCATCAAAATTTTTATAACCGAAAGATTTAGATTTCTATTTTTCTTGAAAACTGAAAGAAATTTTTTTTAGCATAAGACAAAAAAAAAGTTTATGCAAAAATTCAAATAAACCTAAAAAAAATTTTGTTCGAAGAGCAGATTAAAAATATAACCATTCATATAACCGTTCATTTGCTTATTCTTATTGGTTTAAATTTTTAAAAAAATAATATCATAACACAACATTAAATTTTGTATATTTTTTGTGTATTAGTTTGTTGGATGGTAAGAACACAAGATAAAAATGGGAGATAAATTTTTTTTAATAACAATAAAAATAATTGTTAATATATTTATTGACATTTAAACAGTATAATAATCATTTTATACTTTGTTGTTAAACAAATTTTAGCGATAATTATAACAATCACCAATATAAGCATATTTAATGATCACAAAAGTTTTTATAACTGGTAATTATAAAATATAATAGTGGCAAATAAATACTAGTGAAAAAGAATAAATTAACCAAAAGAATGATTATATATAATGTAAATGCCATTAAAATTTATCATTAAAAATAATTTTTCTTTTAGTGGGAGGGGAAATAATAATGCGTAGGTGAAGAATGATGAACCTGAAATCAAAAGGAGAAGTGAGAAAATGTTCGCTAAAGTTAACTTGATGGCCATCTTTCTAATGAGCAAAATGGAAAAGTTACTCAGTTCAATAGCTCTTTTCCGATCCTATGGAACAATTTAGAGGAATTGAATATAAATAGGCAGAGAGATGCTCTTTTTCATTATTTTTAATAATTGAGTCAAATTTTTATTTTATTTCTAATGTTTTAAATATTTTAATTTTGTTTTAAAAAGTTTTAATATACTAATTGTTAATACACTGGCCCAACACTAAGGCCCAGGTCCAAATACACCAAAAGGCCCAATCCAAAGATTGGCCTTCGTTATTCACCGACCTCTTTAGAAGAGGTCGGACTCAACACAGACTTCTTTCCAAAGGAGTCTCACAAACAAGCCCAACCACCGTCCGGTTCTAGGTAAGCCCCGGAACATTGGCGCCGTTGCCGGGGACCTGGAGCTCAACTCTTGATAATGGCGGATGATCAACAACATAGTCAGACAACCACTCGACATGAATAAGATGCAAGCATGTTAAAAAGAAGCTGGAATACAGTTTCTATGGATACCAGAAATTCTGTAAAAACTTCTCCCAATGGGCAGAGGATATCAAATAGGGATGATGATTATACTTCTACAGTTAAATTGGATTAAAGAAAAGAGAAGAAAGCACCGTCCCAAGGCCATTGTAGAAAGCAAACCAAGACGAACTCGAAAGTCAATTGAATAAAAGAATTTTTAATTTAGAAAATTCAATTGGCAAAAGAAGTTACGTGAAAAAAAAAAAAAAGAGGAAAAGGGAACGTGACTAATCCCAACCTCTTCGTGAAATAGGATGGACAATGACATCTGTGCCAACTTACAATCTCGGAAAAATCCATGATACCCACTCATGGAATGGAGCAGTTGCATGTTCCAAATACACATAGGACCCCACAAGATTACCGAGATCTTAGGAAAAGGTTAAAGCGAACTCTACTCCCTGGTATACTCTTTTCCCAACTTCATGATTTTTTTCCCAAAAGGAAAGGGTTTTTTCTGAAGGGGGGTTTTTAACGAGGCATCACAGTAGAGACTAAGGGATCATAGATAGTGAAAAACGCTTAGTAGCAGTAAAAGTACCTTCGCAAATAAATAAAGATCTTTTATCTCTTATAAATTCCTTATCGTTTTTCTTTCTTTCTACGAAACGCGCCGACTTAAGCTCGACAAAGCGTGAAAATCCCATGAACCGACCTAAATGGTCGTCAGGATAAAACGACGAGGTACAAGTCGGTGTAAAGAGGTTATAAAAGTCGATCATGATAAACTCGGGAGCAGTCCGACTCATAAGTCGGAATGCGAAACCGAGTAAAATTAAAATGAATCGCAAAAGTAGCCTAAGTCACGAAGAACTCAATAAATCAAAAATTGAGTATAAGGAATACCAAAACACATCGGTAGCTGCATACGCAATGAGGATAACTACACTCTGAAGAAGATGTGGAGCCATACTTCTTGGTGCAGTTCTCTTGACAGTGTTTTTTGCACGGATGTGATTGTTCAAGCCACAATTCACGACACGTCATCGCTTTGCTCACTTGAATAGTTGTTGACATAGCTGCCGAATATTAAAGCAGAGTTATTAAAAAACATAGGATATTTTTATTTAGAACATCGTGTTTCCAATAAATAATTTAATCAATAACAAAAAAAAAACAAAAAGAGAGAGTATGGGATATGACGGATTGATGAACCTGAAATGGATGAGTTTAAAAAATTCTAAATTAAATTGATGATGATCAAATATTATTAACAGTAAAATTATTAATTTAATCTATATATGTTAATTAAATTAATTTTACTGTGCAGGGTTTACTTGGGCCAAAAAAAATAAATTCTGGTGCAAGTCCAATCACATTCAGCTTTTAGTTTTGATAATATATGATGAATATAGCTGAATTGATTTTGTTATGTTATTTGGGCCAACTTAATCAAACTGAAAATACTTTTCTATGTGTTTTATGCATGATCCAAAAATTCATCAGGAAAACAAATGTTACCAATTAGACCAGATTAAATTTTGTTGCTACCAAGTCCAATATTATTTTTGATGAATGTTTCCAAGCTTGGTCCGAAAACCAAGTTAAAAAGAAAACAATTTTGCTCCATGCTTTCAACGGATTCCATTTCCTTATTAGAGATAAACTTCAAAACTTAATTGCTAGCGTTGGAAACATGAGAGAGAATTTGACATTGATTTGATTGAAGGCATCATTGCTACACGCCACTCTAAGGGAAGTAAAAGCAAGTTATTTTCAATTAATTTGTTTAATCAATTTGAATTGCTTTTTCTCAAATTCTCTCTTCTCTCTCATTCTTTCTTCTTCTTCGGTCATTGTCCAGGAAATAATGGAAGCTATGTTCAGCTACCAAAAGAAAGAAGGAGCTGCATGCACCAAGACCATCAAGCTAATGATGGCAAGAAAACATACTAAAATAAAAATGAGCTGTGGCTGAGATTGTCACCAAATATGGATAGATTTGGTGAGGTAATCTTGGGTTCTTCATGCTCAAAAAGGAAGAAGAAGATCTCGGCCAGCAAGGTGAGATTCTTGGAGGAGATGGCTTGTCTTTGATTCTGCTCAACCACTACAGGAAGTAGCTAAAGTGGCGAAGTGATGGTAGAGGCAGAGATTGAAGCAGATGAAGTCATCATTATCATGAAGCATCAAGGGCCAGAAATCCATCTTGGAGAGCAAGCCAAGGATGGAGAGCTCGGATTGATGAAGAGTGATGACCAAGGAAGGACTAGAGGTAATTGCATGTTGGTTACTGCATGGCTATCTCTTCTCTCTCTGTGTGGCCGAACCGGTTTCTTGAAGGAAGAAGAAGTTGGCTTGGGTTTTTGGCTTCAAGTGTGGAGGCTTCTCTCTTCTATAAAAAGGGGGAATAGCCACTGGTTGGAGCAAGGAGTAAGATTTGAGAGTGCAAGGCACAGAAGTCTCAAAGCTACCTAAGCTAGCAGTTTTTCTTCTCCTTCAATGTATTCTGTTTTGTATTTTTCTGTTTAATTTTGTCATGTCTTGAGTCTCATGGAAAAAGGCAAACAGTGAGGTTTGTATGAAAAAGTCATAGAGCGGAAAAAGGCAGAGAGTGCAAAATTAAAAGAAAAAGCCATAGATGACTTAGAGTTCCTTTGTTCATCTATGTTGTGTTTCATGATTCTGTGGGAATCCCCTTGTAAGTTGGGTTAGCACTTTACAGTTTGTAATCAAGTTGATTATAGTGAAATTCCATCATTGTTGTGATGGAGACTGGATGTAGGCTGCACTGCACTTAGCAGCTGAACCAGGATATATCTGGGTGTAATCTTCTTTCTCTCCCACTCCATTTCTGTTTTCTACTGCACAGGAGCAAAAACAAAAAATGTCTCGTGCCAAGTGACGAGACAAAATGAAAAAGTCTCGTGGCTAGGGACGAGCTAAAAACAGAAAAGTCTCCTCCAAGTCCAGCAAGTGTTAGCAAGCGAAAAGGGGGCTAAGATTCAACCCCCCCTTCTCTTAACTACTGAAACCATCAATTGGTATCAGAGCTTGGTCTCAAAGAAATCAAGCTTTGCAGCTTGGAGTAAAGATCCTCATGGCAGAAAACAGTGGCGCAAATGTGGTGTTCTATAATCTGACTGAAGGTCAATCAAGCAACAGACCTCCTCTTTCAATGGGAAAAATTATACCTATTGGAAGGAGAAGATGAAGATATTTGTACAAGCAGTGGATTACAGACTTTGGAAGATTATCCTGGAAGGGCCTCAATTTCCAACTACCACAAGTGCTGAAGGAGTAGTCTCTCTCAAACCAGAAGCAAGATGGACCGAGAAAGATAGGAAGAAGGTAGAATTAAATGCCAAGGCAGTAAACCTACTCAACTGTGCTATCAGCTTTGAGGAGTACTGACGGGTATCATGATGCACAACGACAAAGGAGATCTGGGACAAGCTACAAATCACTCATGAAGGAACCACCATTGTTAAGAAGACTCGGACAGACATGTTGAACAGAGAATATGAAATGTTTGCAATGAAGGAAGAAGAATCCATTGATGAACTGTTCGAACGGTTCAACACCATCATTGTTGGCTTAGATGCTCTAGGAATTACACATTTAGAATCTGTGCTAGTGAGAAGAGTGTTGAGATGTCTTACAAAAGAGTGGGAAACAAAAGCTTTAATTATTTCTGAGAGCAGTAGCTTAGATTTCATGACAGTTGATGATTTGAGAGGAAATCTTCTTGCTTTTGAAAACACCTATTTGAAAAAGGATTCAAAAAAGAAAGGAATTATTTTTTCTTCTGTGACTAACCCTCTGGATGATGAATCCAGTGATAACTCTTCTGAAAATAAGTTTGTGTTGTTTGCAAAAAAATTCAGGAAAATGGTGAAGCTCAAAGGCAAAGGCAGCAGCTCAAGGAAGTTGAAGAAAGACCTCAGCAAAGTAACCTGTTACAATTGCAAGGAAATGGGGCATTTCAGATCTGATTGTCCCAAGTTAAAGAAAGAGGAGAAGCCGAAAAGAGTAAAGAAGAAGGGACTAATGGCCTCATGGGAAGACTTGGAAAATGACTCAGATGATGATGATGAAGAAACCGAGGCCAAGTCACAACCATGTCTCATGGTAGATCACATAGATCAGTTTGTTTTGTAGGTGTGCCTAGCATCCAAACGGAAAGAAAATATGTGGTATATGGACAGCGGATGTTCTAGGCATATGACCGGAAAGACAACCTTCTTCATAAAGCTTGATGAATATGATGGAGGTCTTGTCACTTTTGGTGATGATGCAAAAGGAAAAATAGTGGCTGTTGGAAAAGTTGGTAAAAATTTTTCTTCTTGTATAAATGATGTTCTCCTTGTACATGGTTTGAAACATAACTTGCTTAGTGTTAGTCAATTGTGTGATTTGGGTTTTGAAGTTGTTTTTAAGAAGTTTGTTTGTTTGGTTGTTTGTGAAAAAACTAGGGATATTTTATTTGAAGCTAAAAGGTGTAACAATGTGTATGGATTAACTCTTGAGGATTTAAAGGAACAAAATGTAACATGCTTTACATCTCTTGAATCTGAAAAATGGCTTTGGTATAGAAAGTTGGGTCATGCTAGCATGTACCAAATTTCTAAGCTAGTCAAAAGGAATTTGGTTAGAGGAATTCCAAACATCAAGTTTGATAAGGATCTTACTTGTGATGCTTGCCATCTGGGCAAACAAGTAAAATCCTCTTTTAAATCAAAAGATGGAATCTCAACCAAAAGGCCATTGGAGATGTTACATATTGATCTTTTTGGTCC
This sequence comes from Arachis ipaensis, assembly GCF_000816755.2. Taxonomy (NCBI): domain Eukaryota; kingdom Viridiplantae; phylum Streptophyta; class Magnoliopsida; order Fabales; family Fabaceae; genus Arachis; species Arachis ipaensis. The sequence continues at coordinate 3,177,773 of NC_029793.2, read as the reverse complement.
TACTAGAACTCAAAGTTTAGGAGGTAAACACTATGGTCTTGTGGTGGTAGATGATTACTCTAGATTTGGTTGGGTACTTTTTCTTGCTCATAAGAATGATGCTTTTCATGCCTTTTCCACTCTTTGCAAGAAAATTCAAAATGAAAAGGATTTGAAAATTGCTCATTTGAGAAGTGATCATGGAAGAGAATTTGAAAATCAAGACTTTGAAAAATTCTGTGATGACTTAGGAATTTCTCATAATTTTTCATGCCCTATAACCCCCCAACAAAATGGGGTGGTTGAAAGAAGGAATAGAAGTCTTCAAGAAATGACTAGGGCTATGTTATGTGAGAGTGAGATTCCTAAATTTTTATGGGCTGAGGCTGTGAACACAGCATGTTATATTTTGAATAGAATGATCATTAGAAAAGGGTTAAAGAAAACCCCTTATGAGCTATGGAAAGGAACCCCTCCAAATCTTAAGTACTTTCATGTTTTTGGATGTAAATGTTTTGTGCTTAATAATAAAGAAAATCTTGGATAGTTTGATCCAAAATCCTATGAAGGAATGTTTGTTGGATATTCCACCACAAGCAAAGCCTATAGAATTTATCTCAAAGAACATAGGACTATAGAGGAATCCATACATGTTACTTTTTGTGATTCTAACTTAATTTCCAGTACTGTGATAGATAATGATTCAGATGGTGAAGAAGCTAGAACAAGCAAAGAAAATTCCAAATCTTGTTCAGAATGAAGAATCTGCCAGTCCAGTTTTGTCTCGTCAGATTGGAGGAGACATTTCCATTTTGTCTCCTGAGCAGGCACGAGCAACTGAAACAGTGAGACCACCAGAAGTTCATCAAAGCTCTACACCTGTCCGAAAGCCTAGAGAATGGAAGTCCATGAGGGGTTATCCTCATGACTTCATCATTGGTGATCCCTCTCAAGGAGTAACAATAAGATCATCCACCAAAAGGCAAACCGAACCTAGCAATCTTGCTCTCTTGTCACAAATAGAGCCCAACAATGTCAAACAAGCTCTTGAGGACCCATCATGGGTTAAAGCAATGCAAGAGAAGCTTGCTCAATTTGATAAGAATGAGGTTTGGACACTAGTACCTCATCCGGATGGTAAGAAAGTTACCGGTACTAAGTGGGTATTTAAAAATAAGCTTGGTGAGGATGGACAAGTTGTTCGTAACAAGGCTAGATTAGTGGCCTAAGGTTACGATCAAGAAGAGGGTATAGATTTTGATGAGTCTTTCGCTCCGGTAGTTATAATGGAAGCAATTAGATTGCTTCTTGCCTATGCCGCCCATAAAGGTTTCAAAATGTTTCAAATGGATGTTAAGTGTGCTTTCCTTAATGGCTTTATTGATAGAGAAGTGTATATGGCACAACCCCCCGGTTTTGAACAAAAAGAGTTTCCAAATCATGTTTTCAAATTAACTAAGGCTCTTTATGGTCTTAGACAAGCTCCAAGAGCTTGGTATGAAAGGCTTAGTGCCTTCTTGTTAGAAAATCAATTTCAAAGGGGTACTACCGACACTACTTTATTTATTAAAGCATCTAATGATGATATACTCCTTGTTCAAGTTTATGTTGATGACATTGTATTTGGATCGGCCAACATTTCCTTGTGTGAAGAGTTTGGAAAACTCATGACTAGTGAGTTTGAAATGAGTTTAATGGGAGAGCTTACATTCTTTCTTGGCCTCCAAATTAAACAAACTCCTAGCGGTACTTTTATTTACCAAGGAAAGTATGCAAAAGAACTTATTAAAAAGTTTGGCCTAGAAAATACCAAATCAATGGGTACACCGATGCATCCCAACACAAAACTTGAAAAGGATGATGATGGTCAAGATGTGGATGAAACAAGGTATAGAGGAATGATAGGTTCACTCATGTACCTTAAAAATTATGTATTTGTATTTATAGTTTTAAAAAATTAAGAATATTTTTAAAAATATTTAAAAAGTATTTTTTAAAATTATTTTATGTATATCAAAATAAAAAATCTAATATAATTTTATATATTAATAAATATTTAAATTTATTCTTAACTAAATTATTGATCTAAAATTGATTTCATGATCAAAATTCTCCTTACTTATGTCTATTTTGATCATTTTGAGTTTTAAAAATTATTTTATCAATCACAATTCTTGTTAGTTGTTACTTATACTTATTGAAATTAAAGTAACTTTAAGAATTTTAATTTAGTTTATCAAAGATGCTATAATTTTTAAAGACAAATTTAATTTAAAATAAAAATTTGAAAATCAATTTAAAAACGAATTTGACCATTTACTCAATATTAATTAAAACTATTTTTACAAAAGACTTATATAATTAAAAATCAAATTATCTAATTTCTTCATTTTTATTAAAATGCTTATATTTCATTGCCATGCAAACCAGCAAAATATGACCAAAATTTTAACATGAATTTCGCTATCTTTTAACAAAATACAGAAGAATGCACAAAATGGTAAATTTTTCAAAAAGTATACAAATTGATAAATAATTAATTTAGAAAAAAAAATTCTCCTTTTGGAGAGCCTAAAGAATCATTCACTCTTGACGAGTTACAACAATTCTAAACCCACCGCAAGTGATATCAACCTAACATCTAAAAGAAGAATAACTTTTAAATATGTATTTTCATTAACGTTTCATATATACCGAAGTATCATTAACTTTTAAATATTCATTTAAATTATGAAACGAAAAAAGTATTGAAATTATGATAACTAAAAGTATTGTAAAATTATATCATGTCCCCCCAAAGATATCTAGAAGACACATACACCTAAAACATTACATTATTAAAGTTTTCCTTTATTTGACAATCCACATTAATTTTTTAAAAGGGATAATTGCTGTCCCCTACTCTTGGTTGCTCCTCCACTGCTCCAATACAATCTCAAAAGCTAGTTTATATATAGAAGAATATAATTTAGTATTTTGTCCTCTAAAAATATATATTAATTGAAAAAGCTTTTATTAAAAATATAAAATATTTAAATTTTTAATGAAATTATTTTGTATTTATCAAAAAAAATTTAAAATTTTTTACTAATAATAATCTTATTATTTATTTTTAGAACACATATTAATTAAACTTTTTATAGAATAGAAACATCTCACATTTATAAATCATTTATATTATTTTTAAAAAATATAAGACTTATAATTGTAATACACACTCCATGCATAGTATGATTGCTAAGATGTGAAAATTTATAGGTGGGTGAGCCTAACATAATAAATTAACTAAACAGAATTGATTAGTTTGGTTAGTATTGGTATTGCTGTTAACATAATTAGTTTGTGATTAGTTAGCTTGTGATTAGTTTGTGATGGTTAACAGAATTAGTTCGTTTAACTTGTGTAATTTATAGTGTGACAGTTAGCACTTTTTTACTATAAGTAGTTAGAGTTAGTTATTTTTTTTGTTTTTTTTTTTACTAAAGATAGGAAGACTCAAATTCATAACCTTTTAAGTGAGTATGCAAAAATTATTTCATTTGCAATATAACTCATTGGCAATTGAACTTTAACTTTACTAAATATGTTATATCATTATTACATTAAAATAAAATTCTTAATTAATAATGATGACATTCGTAGCTGCATACGCAATAAGGAAAACTACACACTGAAGAAGATGCGGAGCCATACTTCTTGGTGCAGTTCTGTTGACACTGTTCTTTGCACAGATCTGATTGTTCAAGCCACAATTCACGACACGTCATGGCTTTGCTCACTTGAATAGTTGTTGACATAGCTGCCAAATATTAAAGCAGAGTTATTAAAAAACATAGGATATTTTTATTTAGAACATCGAGTTTTCAATAAATAATTTAATAAAAAAAAATAGAGTATGGAATATGAAGGATCGACGAACCTGAAACCAAAAGGACAATTAATAAAAGATTTGACTTTGTCATTTTTTGGTTAGAAAAAATGTGAATAATTCTTAATCTCCGTTTTTTTTTGTTTTTTGTGTGTGTGTGAAGATATGCAACTCCACGAGAAGAAGGGGGTATATATAGGCATATAGTTAAGAATAACGTGAGAATTAGGTCTATCAAAATTTTGATTTTATATTAATTAACTTTTAAAAAAGTATTAATTTAGTTTTTTAAAATAATAAATAATGAATATATTATGTTTTTTTTGTCAATTTATCAAGTAAATTTAATATGATGTTTATGTATATCATTAATTATAGTGATAAATCTATTTATAAAAGATCGTTACGTAAATAATAATTTTTAGAATTAAACTTTATCTGTTTTGTTAAGATTTATGTTAAATATAGTAAAAAGAATTAATAAGAATTATATAAAAATTTAAAAAATAATAAATATTTTAATATTTAAAACGGCATTATTCCCATGCTCATGTGACAATAATAAAATATATCATTATAAATAATAAAATATATAGACAATTTCATTTCATTTTACATTTCTACTAATAAATGAACATAAAATATCTAAAGTTTGCTATTTGTCAAAAACTTAATTAATACTTTTTTACGGACTAATTGATACGAGATCAAAACTTAATAGCTAAATATTCATTTTGCTGTGTCTTACAAAAATTTTCAAACACGGACCCAAAAAAGACTTTTTCTTTATAAAAAATGGACATACACTTGGACCTGATTTTATAAAATTTGTTGAATAGATATTTATGTTCTCAGAAATTTATATATTTTATTTTGTATAAATAAAAAATTATATATTTGTATTTATAATTTTAAAAAATTAAAAATAATTTTAAGAATATTTAAAAAATATTTTTTTAATTATTTTATATATATCAAAATAAAAAAAATCTAATATAATTTTATATATTAATAAATATTTAAATTTATTGAGTTTTAAAAATTATTTTATCAATCATAATTCTCGTTAATTATTAGTTGTTACTTATATTTATTGAAAGTAATTTTTAGAATTTTAACTTAGTTTATCAAGCATAGATGCTACAATTTTTAAGAATGAATCTGATTAAAAAAAATTTGGAGACCAATTTAGATAACGAATAATCTTTTAGAGACGAATTTGACTATTTACTCAATATTAATTAAAATTTTCTATACAAAAGACTTATATAATTAAAAATCTAATTATCTAATTTATTCATTTTTATCAAAATCCTCATATTTCATTGCCATGTGCAAACGAGCAAAATATGACCAAAGTTTTAACATGTATTTCGCTATCTTTTAACAAAATACAGTCTAGAATGGTAAATTTCTCAAAAAAATATACGAATTGATAAATAATTATTTTTTTGTTTAAATAAAAAAAAAAAACTTTTGGAGAGCCTAAAGAGTTCAATAACTCTTGACGAGTTACAACAATACTAAACCCACCACAAGTGATATCAACCTTCAGATTTTATAACATCCAAAAGAATAACTTTTAAATATGTATTTTCATTAACGTTTCATATATACCGAAGTATTACGAGCTTCACCATTAACTTTTAAATAATGAAACGAATAATAAAGTATTGAAACTATGATAAGTAAAACTATTGTAAAATTATTTTAACTAATTTTCACTATTTTCATTCTCATTTTTAATATTATACTAATATCTTTTTCCTTTTCTTATTTCAACAATATTCTTAATTGAGAAATATCTTATCTAAAATGTCGAAATTTATAGTTATTTGTGATAGCGAAAATTAAATTAGTTTAATTATTGCTATTGAACTATTGCAATGAATAACTACTTGGTTAACTTTTCATAAATTCATAAAAATTGAAAGTTTCGTTTAAAATAATTATTAAAAAATTTGGTTTTAAAGATTATAAGTTTTAAATTTGATTTATTTAGAAAAGAATGAATTATGTTTTGAGTTGATGTTGTTGATGAATGGAATGGGAGGATGGATGATGATGATTGAATTTGAACGAAGGATGATGAGAATTAATTTTAAAATATGATTTTTGAATGAATTTGGAAATGAGATATGAACTGATGAATGATGATAATATTGGGAATGATGTGGATATTGATGAATTATGATTGAAATATTCATATGGCTTATTTATTTGAATTATCTGAGACACGAGTTTTTCTGGGTAAACGCAGTGGCTTGCCACCATTTGTTCCAGGTTGAGACTCGATACTCTGTTGACTCTACGACGTAAGGGTGACCGGACACTTATAAATTCCTGGGAATGGTACCCCATTGAGCGATTTGATATACATATGAGAAAAAGCTATGCATAGACTCATGGGATGCGCGTCGAGGGACAGTCCAATACCAAGGGTTTAGTAAACCCGACGTCGGGTTGGCTGTATAACCGACAGATGAGCTCATTAGCCATAGGACATGCATGCATCATATGCATTTGAATGCTTTGCTTGGGTTTGAATTTGTTTTGGTTTGCCTAATTGTTCTACTGTTATTAACTGCTACCTGAACTATTTACTGTAACTGCTACTTAAACCTATGTTTTTTTTTTTCTGTTTTACTTGTGTTTGTCCTAGTGTGCTACTTTTGAGAATGAGCTTTGGTGCTGAATTGATGATTGTGTTTATTGATTGCGTGGTTGGTTTCTGATTAAGATTTTCTTATAAGAAAAGAATGGTTTTGGATTTCTGGGTATTTAAATATTGATTTTCGAAAAGAATTTTTAGTTGACTAGTAGTTGGTTTTTAAAAGATTCAAAGGACGAACAATAATCACTGAACTTAAAAATAGATTTCTCTTTAAATATCTTATTATGACAATTCTGAAATTCTGTGATGAGACCGTGTGGTTAGGTTCTCATCACCCCCTTACAGCTTTATCTTTTCAAGAGACGGATGAAAAAGCTCACGAAGGGTTGTATTGCGTTTCGCTTAGTCGATAATGTTGTTTAGTTTTTACTTATTTACCCCTCGTCATTAATATTATATTGTGTAAGAGGGATAGAAGTTATATGATTTGTATGTATATAATATGTATAAGTTACTTGAGTAAGAAATTTTATATATGTATATGCTTGTTTTGTTTTATTTAAAAAGTATTCTATTTCCGGTTTTCAAAAAGAACAATGATATGATTTCGAGTCAAAAGCTTCTATTTTATTATTAAGTATATGAAGTCGTCGTAATATTTTTTGCTATCAGAGTAGCGCAGCCGGAAGCGTGACATTCTGATAGTGAGGGTGTTACAATACACACTCTTCATGTTTGATATGATTGTATAGAGTGTAAAAATTTGTAGATGGGTAGCCCAACAACATTATTAAATTGAATCGATGGACTCTGATATCATATTAGAATTAAAATTCAGTAGATTTAAAAAAATTCTAAAAAACTAACTCATAAAGTGAGAAATATCTCTTATTTATAACTTATTTAGAAACTTTAGTTTATTCTTGAGAAATGTAAAACTTGTAATACATGGATCGTAGGTCATATTTT
>NC_029793.2:3169397-3170263 GCF_000816755.2 Arachis ipaensis | reverse complement strand
AAAAAATCTTTAAATAAAAAAATTTATAAAATAAAAAAATAAAATTTTAATTATTATTAAATTTGTAACTTTTGTTATTACCTATGATTTTTAGTATCTTATTTCAGAATAAGTAGATTTTCACTTTTTTTACTTTATCAAATTTTTCACAAATTTTGAGCCATTGTTCGTAATTTCGTATAGCAGCATCAAATTCTCACACATAAAAAGTTTGGTTAATAATTAAAAAAATTCCTTTTTCTACAACATCTATCAATATGATTTAATTAAAGAATTTTGTCTAATTTAGAGACTAAATTATAAATTTTGAAATTATTAGTACTTAATTTAAAATTTGGTAAAATTATAATAATTTACGAAATAAACCTAGAAAAAAAAATCAATTAAGAAAAATGAAAAGAAAAGGTGAAAAATAACTATTATAATACATAGAAGAACTAAATGCTATTCATCAATCTTACTTCTTACATGAATGAGCTTAAATTGTAGAATGATGTCACTTTTGAAGCGACGATCGATCTCATAATAACCACCAAACAAATTATTTTTTATAACTATCCTTTTAAATTTTGTACATTTCACTCTCGTAATAGAATGAGAAAAAAAAATGTGCACATGTGTGCATACATTGGTCCACACCAAAATATAGAATAAACTAAAACTTTAATTATTTAAAAAAAAAATTAGACATATTGTGAAATGAATAATCTGCACTTTTAATATATACCCCTCTACTTTCTTGAGTTACATATTCCGAAGACATTAAGATTAAGAATTATTCACACTAATAATGCTCTTGATAGAAAGATGGCTAAGTTAAATTTCGCGAACATTTTCTTACTTGTCCTTCTTTGGCATATCTTCAT
>NC_029793.2:3167828-3168192 GCF_000816755.2 Arachis ipaensis | reverse complement strand
AGTGCTAGATGCAAATAATTTTTAACCAAATTTTCAATAAGTAACCTAAAACATAGGATATTTTTTCCTATTTATTTTTCCTTTTATTTATTTATTTTGTTTGAAAGTTGACAAGTAATGCTTAGCATCTTAGAGGAAGAAACTAAAGAATGATGAAAGGTAAAAACAGCCTTCAAAAGAGAATATCTAATAATGTATGTGTGAGTAGGGGATTTGTGTTTTGATGACAAAAAAAATAAATGAAGTCCAAGAAAGTCTGGATGGACTAAATGGGCTCATTCAATTCTTTTAAATTTTTAATTTAAATAAATATTTTTAATTAAAAATTGAAAATTAATTTTTAGACAAAAATATTAATTTTGGA
>NC_029793.2:3167126-3167777 GCF_000816755.2 Arachis ipaensis | reverse complement strand
AAAAATTGAGATACTTTTATTAAAACTTGAAATATTTGGATTAGATTGTTAAAAAAAAAAAAAATTGAATTAAATAAATAAATAAAAAATTAAATTAACTAAACGAGACAATTCATTATATATTTCAGATCGAGAATATTAAATATCAAATATCTACGAACTTATTTAAAATCTAAAATCTACTCATTTAGAGATTAAGGAGAAAACTCGACCTATTTTAAATCTTAATATCTAATCTTTCTCTTTGTATATGTAATCCCACATGTTCTAAACATAGACAAATTCTATGAATTCATTAATTAATAGTTAATTAATTGGGACACATGCAAAGACGCAAATACAATGTGATATATTTGCGCAATATCCATATGAACCAGAGCCATATTTCCTTATGCACTCTAGCTTACAAGGAAGATACCCAACTGAGGTGCAACCTTTCAGATCAGTCCATATTTCTTGGCATGCTGTATCGGCTGCTCTTGCCACTTGATTTCTGATTGAGATTGCTGAAAATAAAAATATTTAAACAAAGCTAATTAATTAAATTAATTAAAGAAGATATTTTGATATAGACCATTGAATTTTTTATATATATATTTCTTTCTTTCCAAAATAATTGTCTAGTTTTTAAAATGTTATTTGGTCTTAAGA
>NC_029793.2:3161345-3165301 GCF_000816755.2 Arachis ipaensis | reverse complement strand
AAAAATTGAGATACTTTTATTAAAACTTGAAATATTTGGATTAGATTGTTAAAAAAATTGTTTAGTAAATTAAATAAATAAATAAAAAATTAAATTAACTAAACGAGACAATTCATTATATATTTCAGATCGAGAATATTAAATATCTCATGTTCACGAACTTATTTAAAATCTAAAATCTACTCATTTAGAGATTAAGGAGAAAACTCGACCTATTTTAAATCTTAATATCTAATCTTTCTCTTTGTATATGTAATCCCACATGTTCTAAACATAGACAAATTCTATGAATTCATTAATTAATAGTTAATTAATTGGGACACATGCAAAGACGCAAATACAATGTGATATATTTGCGCAATATCCATATGAACCAGAGCCATATTTCCTTATGCACTCTAGCTTACAAGGAAGATACCCAACTGAGGTGCAACCTTTCAGATCAGTCCATATTTCTTGGCATGCTGTATCGGCTGCTCTTGCCACTTGATTTCTGATTGAGATTGCTGAAAATAAAAATATTTAAACAAAGCTAATTAATTAAATTAATTAAAGAAGATATTTTGATATAGACCATTGAATTTTTTATATATATATTTCTTTCTTTCCAAAATAATTTTCTAGTTTTTAAAATGTTATTTGGTCTTAAGAAATTGTATATTTCAAAAACAATTATATAATATTCAATATTTTTTTCGCTATAGTTACCATTTTAAGTGAAGGAGAGATAATAAGTGAAAAGAAAGAATAAATATAAGAATGGAATATATTTTTATACTTTCAGTTAAATCTATCTAAAATGAGAAAAAAAAATATTTTTAATTATATTCTTAATTTATGTGCATAATTTATAATTAGACAGTTATTGTATACCGGAAAAAAGGAATAATATAATAAGCATAGATGATTTATATGCTGCTAAAAGTGGGGAGAAAATAATTAAGCACGAGATAATAATGTGAAGATTGATGAACCTAAAATCAAAAGGACAAGTGAGAATATGTGTGACAAAGTTGACTTAGCCATAATTTTATTAAGCAAATTAAAGTGGATATATACTTCTCAATTTCCACTCTTGTAGATCAGAAGGATTGGGTATATATATAGGAAGAGATGCATTTTACAACAACATCTATGAGATTTTAAATGAATTGATATTTTTTTTCTTTAAATTTTATATTGTGTATCCTAATATATATATAAAGGCCGGTAAATTATTATTAGGTTTAATAACTATAGCAATATTGATTTAATTAAACTTGGTTTAATATGAAAAGATAATATAAGTTGGAGTTGTTTTTACCGTTGTCATCGTTAATTTGAGCATCATCGGATCTTCAACAACAAATTTAGATAACCACAAGTAAAAGTGTAAAACCACCACTAAATCATTTTGCAGCATTTTTTAAAGTGTCTAATCGTTGCTAAATCACAAGAATTTTATTGTGGTTTTTTATTATATTTAGCGACAGTACTAAAGCGTCGGTAAGTTACAACAGCTTTTACAATATTTTTTGTTATATTTAGCACTGGATTTAAATTGCTAAAAATTTTTAAAATATTATTTCAGAAGTTCAAATCGTCAATAACACTATTAAATTTTTAACCATTTGCTATTGATGTATTTATTTTACAACCATACGTATTCAGTTCGCAATAAAATATTGCTAAACTCTAGAAACTCTAAAGCGAGTAAATGGTAAGATTCGTTTTTGAAAGATTATTCGTTTTGTAAATTAGTCCTAAAAATATTTTTTATTTAAATTCGTTTTTTAAATATTTTAAATTGGTCACATTAGTTCTTCTGTTTCTTTCGTTGTTTATAGCGCCCAAATTTACTAATATGACACATTAAGTGATACCAAAACACATATCTGACAGTTCTAATTAGTGGTTAATATGATAAATTTATAAAATTAGATAAAATCAATCCCAAATTGAGATATTTTAATACCTTAAGATCTTCTCAATTTGGGATTGATTTGATCTCAAATTGACGGATGGCCTAATACGATCAATTTAAAATATTCGAAAGACAAATTTAATTAAAAAATTTTTTACGTACCAATTTAAAAAACGAGTGATCTTTCATAGACGAATTTATCCATTTACTCAACATTAATTAAAATTTTTTATACAAAAGACTTATATAATTAAAAATCTAATTATCTAATCTATTCATTTTTTTTCTGCATCAAAATGCTTATAACCAGCAAAATATGACCAAACTTTTAACATGCATTTCGCTATCTTTTAACAAAATTCAGAAGAATGCACAAAATGGTAAATTTAAAAAAAAAAATACAAATTGATAAATAATTAATTTTTTAAAAATAAAAAATTCCCTTTTGGAGAGCCTAAAAAGCTCAATATATAACTCTTGACGAGCTACAACAATACAAAACCCACCGTAAGTGATATCAAGTTATCAACCTTCAGATTTTATAGCATCTAAAAGAATAATTTTAAATATGTATTTTCATTAACGTTTCATATATACCAAAGGAGTACGAGCTTCATCATTAACTTTTAAATATTCACTTAAATTATGAAACGAATAAAATATTGAAATTATGATCTGATAAGTAAAAGTATTGTAAAATTATTTTAATTAATTTTCACTATTTTCTCGTTTTTAATATTATACTAATATCTTTTTTCTTTTCTTAATTATTTCAACAATATTCTTAATTGGGAAATAATGTCATCTAAAATGTCTAAAATTATAGTTATTTGTGATAGCGAAAATTAAATAAATAATTTAATTATTGTAGCTATTGAACTATTGCAATAATGAATAACTTGGTTAACTTTTCATAAATTCATAAGCACCAAGTTTAATTATTTATTCAATAATTGCTGAAGTTATTCAGCTTATTATTAGCAATATATACACACGTTCATTAACTTTTGATGCTAAATACTAAGTGACCCAACGCAAGAATTTTTTTTTTAGTTGTTTTTTTAATTTTGTTATAGGTTTATTTATTTATTTATTTTATGCTGAATTTTTTTCTTTTGATTTAATAAGAGTTGTTGTATTTACAACAACCGCTCATTTTCACACACACACACTGTCGGAATTTAAATTCGAGTAGTGTTAAGGAGCTAATAAACATCTCATGTCATAAAATCACTCATTCCAAAAGCTTAAGTTAATTTTGGGGTTCACTAAGGTAGCGTTTGGTGGAGAGACAGAGACAGAAAGACTGAGATTGAGAGACAGAGACTAAGAGACAGGGATTGAAATAAATTTCAGTATTCTGTTTGGTGCAAAATGAGAGACAGGAATTGAAATAAGAATGAAACTCTAATTTAATTTGTACAAAGGGTAAATTGGAATTAATTAATTGAAATGAAAGTATTTTAGGTATAAAATGTTATTAAAGTTTCAGTCTCCATCTCTAAAAATTTCAGTCCCCTGTGTCCTTACTTTTTTGGAGGTACTGAAATACTGAAATTTTAGAGATAGAGACAGAAATTTTAGTACCAGTCTCTGAACTAACAAACACGATACTAAGTCTCAGTCTCTCAGTTTCTGTCTCAGTACCTCAAAACAAACGCTACCTGAGGATCGAATTCTTGACCTTTCGGATCTAGAACTCTAATACCATATCATGAAACCACTCATCCCAAAATCATAATCTAACAGAATAATATAACATTAATGATCATATCTCTAATACTTTCTAAACCGCCATTGTACACATTGTACGCTTAGGCTATTGGCTCCTTATACTTTCTCTTTAAATTCTGAATTAAATAGTTAAGAAATCTAATAACGTGTTAATTGCGTTAACTCTCTTATTAGTTGTGTGTCACGTCTATATCATGTCCCACCAAAGACAACTAGAAGACACATACACTTAAAACATTAATTATATTATTATTTTTTCTTTATTTGACAATCCACATTAATTTTTTAAAAGGGCTAATTGTTATCCCCTCCAATACAA
>NC_029793.2:3155094-3161274 GCF_000816755.2 Arachis ipaensis | reverse complement strand
TTATATTATTTTTTGATAGGAATAAAACACAATTTTCTACTTGCAAAAATCAGAGGAGCAATAATATCCATTCACAACAAGTATTAACACCAGCACAATAATACTCAATAGCAGCGGAAAAATCACATAAACTAAAAATTAGAGACAAGCTAACACACCAAGATTTTTAACGTGGAAAATCTCCTCAATGAGAGAAGTAAAAACCACGAGTCACCAAGACCAGAATATAGCTTCACTATGATGAAAAATAGGGTACAAGCTAAGAGAGTCACAAATTACTGCACAAAACGTGCATACAACAAGCCAAACAACCCAAGCTTCAAAGCTTACAAAACAAGAGCAAGAAGATAAAAATACCACAAAAATAGATCTACTGTGTGTGGCCAATATCTCCAAATACAGATGTCGAATTGAAGATCCGAACGGTGAAATCAAAGAACCAGATGTGTAGAACATACTGTCCAAATTTGAGCTCGATCCAACGGTTAACGAATCTACAGTGATCAATTTACAAAGACAGCTTTGTGTATGTGCGAAAATGACTTTCTCTCTTCTCTTCTCTCTAGTGTTTGGTGTTCTCCTTTCCAAATGACCTCTCTCACTCAATCCTAACTCACCTCAGCCACTTAAACTATTCATGGGCTTGAATACTAGCATTTTGGCTTTTTCTCCACATAGGAAGGGAGCCCAAAAACCCAACAAATCTCTCCCTCATAACTATGTGGAGGTAACCGCCAATCCGGCGATTAAGCAACAAACTTCAAACTTCCATCTTGGTAATGCCTTGGTCATCATATCAGAACCATTCTCATCAGTATGAACTTTTTCAAGTTCCAACAACTCAGCATCCAAAACATCACGTATCCAATGATACCTCACATCAATATGTTTGGATCGAGAATGAAAAGTAGAGTTTTTACCAAGATGTATAGCACTTTGACTATCACAAAACAACACATACCTCTCTTGAGTAGAGCCGAGTTCCTTCAAGAATTTCTTCATCCAAAGCATCTCCTTGCACGCTTCGGTAATGGCAATAAACTCGGCCTCAGTAGTAGACAAAGCAACACATCTTTGTAATCTTGATTGCCAAGACACAGCTCCACCCGCAAAGTTGATCAAGAATCCTGAAATGGACCTTCTAGAGTCAATATCTCCTGCCATGTCTGAGTCAGTGTAACCAACTAGAATAGGCTTATCACTTTCATAACACAACTTCATGTTAGAAGTACCACGAAGATATCTCATTATCCATTTTACAGTATTCCAATGCTCTCTTCCTGGATTTGAAATAAAACGGCTAACACAACCAACAACATGAGCTATATCCGGTCATGTGCACACCATAGCATACATTAAACTACCCACGGCTGATGCATATGGAACTTTTTCCATGTCTTTCTTCTCTTCATCACTTGATGGACTTTGCTTGCAACTCAATTTGAAGTGTGTAGCAAGAGGAGTACTAACGGCCTTTGCTTTCTCCATTTGGAACATGTGCAACATTGTCTCTATGTATTTCTCCTGTGACAACTAAAGTTTCTTCTCCTTTCTATCACGCTCGATTCTTATGCCAAGAATCTCCTTTGCTGGCCCAAGGTCCTTCATTGCAAATGACATTGCAAGTTGCTTCTTCAACATATCAATTCTAGAAGCATTCTGACCAACAATAAGCATGTCATCAACATATATCAAAAGGATAATAAAATTATTACTAGCAAACTGTTTAACAAATACACGATGATCAGAAGTAGTCTTCTTGTAGCCTTGTTCTGCCATAACAGACTCGAACTTCTTGTACCATTGTCTTGGAGCTTGCTTCAAGCCATACAAGCTCTTCTTCAGTTTGCAAACATGATCCTCTTTGCCTTTTACCATGAAAACTTCAGGTTGTTCCATGTAAATTTCATCCTTAAGATCACCATGAAGGAAAGCAGTTTTCACATCCATCTGCTCTATCTCTAAATCAAGACTTGCAGCCAAACTCAAAACAGTCCTAATAGAAGATCTTCTCACAACCGGTGAAAAAATTTCATTATAGTCAACTCCCTTTTTCTGCTTGTAGCCCTTGACTACCAATCTAGCCTTGTACCTTGGATACTGAGAATTTTCTTCATGCTTCAACCTATAAACCCACCTGTTCTGCAAAGCTTTCTTCCCTTTTGGCAACTTCACAAGCTCAAATATTTGATTATCATACAAGAATTTCATTTCATCTTGCATTGCATCAAACCATTTCTTATTGTCGTCGCCTTCCATAGCTTCCGCATAGCATTCACGTTCTCCCCCATCAGTCAAGGTCACATATCCATCAGTAAATGTTACATACTCACTAGAAAGATACCTCGTTGAAGGTCGTCACTCTCTAGTAGACCTCCTAGGATAGAAACCTAGTGGATCTTCAGGTAGCTCAGGTTGATTATCAGCATCATCATCAACTGGAGCATCAATTGGATCTCCCATCTCCTGGTCATCAAGAACCAAAGGCTCATTTTGCTGCATATGCTCCTGATCTTGATTTTCTGTTTCTTCTGACGAAGGAGGCGGCTGAACTGGATCTACATCAGTCAAGTCACTACTCTCTTATGATTGACTCTTCTCTGCCTTATCAATATCTTCAATGGTCTGGTCTTCAATAAACTCTACATCACGGCTCCTTACAAGCTTCTTTTCAACTGGATCATAAAGCCTGTAACCAAACTCATCTTGACCATATCCAATAAAAATGCACTGCCTTGTCTTCACATCCAACTTGGACCTCTCATCCTTTGGAACATGAACAAATGCTTTGCATCCAAAGACTCTCAAGTGACCATACTCAGATTAATCACATGAGCCGCTGTAAGTAGTGCTTCACCCCAAAAGACTTTAGGTAGCTTAGCTTCAGTAAGCATACACCTAACTCTTTCAATCAGTGTTCTATTCATCCTTTCTGCCAAACCATTCAACTGAGGTGTTTTAGGAGGTGTCTTTTTTCATGCCTAATACCTTGCTGCTTGCAATACACATCAAATGGTCCACAATACTCACCACCATTATCAGTGCGAATATATTTAAGCTTTTTACCTGTTTGCCTCTCAACCAAAGCTTGGAATTGTTTGAACTTCTCCAAAGCTTGGTTCTTTGTTTTCAAAGCATAAGTCCAAAGCTTTCTTGAATGATCATCAATAAAAGTAATAAAGTAAATAGCTCCACTAAAAGACCGTACCTTCAAAGGACCACAAATATCGGAGTGCACTAATTTCAAGAAGTCTGATTTTCTTGAAGGTTGATGCTTCTTGAAGAATAATCTTCTTTGTTTGCCAGCCATGCAATAAGAACATTTCTCCAACTCTTCATTCTTCAAACCTGAAAGAGCATCCTTTCGAGCCAAATAGCTAAGTCCTTTTTCACTAATATGACCAAGTCTTCAGTGCCACAAGCTACAAACTTCTTTACTTTCAATCGCATTCACACTACCTTTTGCAATCATGGCATGCATCACATACAAACTTGAAGTACCTTTTTCTCGAGCCGCCACTAAGTTACCTTTAGTAAGCTTCCATTGTCCAAAGCCGAAAGTGTTTACAAAGCCTTCATTATCAAGCCTTTTAACTAAAACCAAATTCAAGCAAACATCTGGAGCGTGTCTAACATCTTTGAGTAGCAGCTTCATTCCCATATTAGTCTCAAGATAAACATCTCCTACACCAATAACCTTGGCCAAGCCATCATTACCCATCTTAAGTACTCCAAAATTACCTGGAGTATAAGTGAAGAACTCCTTCTTCGGTATAACATGTATTGAGGCGCCACTATCAATTACCCAGCTGAACTCATCATCAGAAACAAGATTGACCTTGTACTCATAATCAGCAATATCAACAGTAAGAAGATCATCTGAAATAGAAGATTCACGATCATTACCACTATCATCCTTCTTTTCTTGCTTACCTTTGTTTTCCTTTTTCCAAAGATAGCAATATTTTTGAACGTGACCCATTTTGTGACAGTAGTGACACTCAACATTCTTGTATCTTTCCTTGGATTTGCTCCTGCTTTTACTTCTACCCTTTTTAACTCTATTCTGATTTCTCCCCCTGGTTTCAGTGACTAACATTTCAGAGTGTGACGAAGAATTCTGCGTCTTCCTTCTCATCTCTTTATTTAAAATGCCACCTTTAACAAGTTGCATGCTCACTTTACCATTCGGAGCAGAATTAGTAAGAGAGATACAAAATGTCTTCCAAGAATCTGGTAGAGTATTCAGCAACCACAATCCTTGAACCTCATCTTCAAACTTGATTTCCATGCTTGACAACTAATCCAAAACCCCTTGAAATTCATTCAAGTGATCTAATACTTGTGACCCCTCCTTGTATCTCAAATTCATCAACATATTCAACAAGTACAATTTATTATTGCCAGACTTGGAAGCATACAAGGATTCAATTTGATTCCACAAAGCCCTAGCATGAGTCTCATTAGCAATGTGATTATAAACATTATCATCTACCCATTGCCTAATAAAACCACAAACTTGTTGGTGTTTAAACTCCCATTCTTCATCTGTTTTAGATTCTGGTTTTTGTGTAGAAAATACGGGTAAATGTAGATTTTTGACAAACAACAAATCTTTCATTTTTCCCTTCCATAGATGGTAATTAGTGCCATTCAAACTTATCATCCTAGTAGAATTATTTGCCTCCATCTTTCAAGCAAGTTATAACCAAATACCCAAAACTGAGCTTTGATGCCAATTGATAGGAATAAAACACAATTTCCTACTTGCAAGAATCAGAGGAGCAACAATATCCACTCACAACAAGTATTAACACCAGCACAATAATACCCAATAGCAACGGAAAAATCACATAAACCAAAACTTAGAGACAAGCTAACACACCAAGATTTTTAACGTGAAAAACCTCCTCAATGAGAGAAGTAAAAATCACGAGTCACCAAGACCAGGATATAGCTTCACTATGATGAAAAATAGGGTACAAGAGAGTCACAAATTATTGCACAAAACGTGCATACAACAAGCCAAACAACCCAAGCTTCAAAGCTTACAAAACAAGAGCAAGAAGATGAAAATACCACAAAAACAGAGCTACTGTGCGTGACCAATATCTCTAGCTACAGATGTCGAATTGAAGATCCGAATGGTGAAATCAAAGACCCAGATGTGTAGAACACACTGTCCAAATTTGAGCTCGATCTAACAATTAACGAATCTGCAATGACCAATTTACAGAGACAGCTTTGTGTATGTGTGAAAATGACTTTCTCTCTTCTCTTCTCTCTAGTGTTTGGTGTTCTCCTTTCCAAATGACATCTCTCACTCAACCCTAACTCACCTCAGCCACTTAAACTATTCATGGGTTTGGATACTAGCATTTGGGCTTTTTCTCCACATAGGAAGAGAGCCCAAAAACCCAATATTTTTAAGAGAAGTAAGACTTATAGTTATAATACACACGCTTTATGTCTGGCACAATTGTCTAAAATGTGAAAATTTGTAGGTCAGTGACCTAACAATATTTCCATTGTTCGTGTAGCAGAAGCATCCCATTTTAGTCACATGAAAAAGTTTGATTAATAGTAGATTTTTTTTCAGGCAACTTGTTATTAGTAGGGTTCTAATTTATTTGGTACATAAATCCAATTTTAAATCGTTGGGAATAGTTAAAAATTTGGTAAAATTATATTGATATACAAAATATTTAAATCTAAAAAAAATAAAACAAAATGAAAAAAAATGGGCTAACGATAGAAGAAATAAATGTTATTAGTTGATCTTATATGAATAAGATTAAATTTATCATGAAACCATTCATCACAAAAACTCAAATTAATAAAAGAAGATAATATTAATAATTATATTTTTAACATTTATTTTTAAGTAAGAGCTTCATTTTGAATTTGCTTAATTTTGTATAGGTATTTTTTTTTCTTTTTATTTATTTTATGCTATGTTTTATTTTTGAGGTCATTCACCAAAATCGAACTATAAATTGACCTTTTAGACATAGAATTTCTGACACTATATCATAAAATTATTCATTCTAAAAATTTAAACTAATAAAAAATAATATTAATAATTATATCTCTAACAAACTTATAAAAAGATGTAGCTTTTTGAAGCCATGTCATAATAATATAATAAGTACCAAACACTTTTTGTAATAACTATCCCTT
>NC_029793.2:3152277-3155088 GCF_000816755.2 Arachis ipaensis | reverse complement strand
TTGAATGAAAATGAATCTCCACTTATATATATACCCCTCTACTAAAATTATTTCTGGAGTTGCGTATGTACACAAAAGACATTAATTAAGATTATGAACTAACTATATTTTCACTGCTCTTGCATTTCTAGAAAGATGACTAAGTTAACTTCCGCAAACATGTTCTTACTTGTCCTTCTGGTTTCAGGTTTGTGATATCTTGATTTCTCAAAAATTAATTAATTTTTTTCTTCCACTTTCTCTTTCAATGGTATATAATTAATTCATATCCATATTCTATAACCATATAAAATGAAATATTACTAATGTTTTCCATCAAAACACTACTAAAAAGATTACTTTACTTTTAACGACCATAAAAATAATAACTAAATTATTTACTGACAAAATTATTATTATAACATATATAATAATAATAACAAATATATAATTACCACAAAAACATAAATTAAATAAGATATATAGTGATCATTATATTATTATTATTAAAAATTTGCTACTAAATATAATTTTTATAGTGAAATATCTTTTTTTTTAAACTTTGGTTTTTTTATTAAATTATCCAATTATCTATCCTAAAAAGTTTAAACTATCAGATAAAAGCACACAAATATATATACATATAAAATGTCCATTATTTACACAACACAAGAATTTCTTTTTGAACTTAAAATACACTCTTTTAAAAAATGAAATTACTAACTAAAAATCACATTAAATAATTATATATCTAATTATTTGACTATTTTACAGTTGTGTGGATGACAAGTGAAGTGGGAGGTGAGAGATGTCAAGTAGTTTGGTATGATGCAGGTTGTGATGAAGGCATCTATGACTATAGTTGTGTTCAAGAATGCAAAAGGCAATATGGTTTCTGGGCCTTTGGATACTGCAAGGTATCCCTTTGTGAATGCAACTATAGTTGCACCTCTTATTAATCCCAAGAGAATTTATGCCTTTAACGGAATAATAAATTCGATCTCTCAAATAAGATCAAAATAATTAGTGAACTTGTATCAATTAACTACTATATATAATTATATGATTATGCTACGGTTTACGTGTATACTAAAATCAGCCAATAAATTAAAGTCAGTCATAAGTATAAAATATATGTTGAAATACAAATACATATTAAAAATAAATTAAATTACATATGTATTTATATATAAATATATTGGTGGCTGATTTTAGTGGGTGATTTTTAGTGTACAAAACATTTTTGAATCAAAATACATATATAATTGCTGTGTTTTTTGGACTAAGAAGAATCAACCTTTTACACCGATTAAAAGTAACTTACAATATATTACTAAGGAAAATAATTAGAAAATCATTTAACAAGATCGAGAATATTATTAGTTGTTAATTAAAAAATATATATTAACATCACTTTAATTTTCGAAATATCCAATTATTTGTAAAAGAATAGAACTTTAAAAGTGGGTAATTAATTAATTGATGCCATTGGCAATATTTAATTGGTTTAATTATTCTGTTAATTTTTATAGTTGTAAAATTTTCAATTAGGTCCCTATAATTTATTTTTTTTAATTGGATTCCTGCACTATTTTTTTTTTAATTAGGTCTCTTTTAGTAGTAATGGACTTAATTGTATAGAGACTCAACTAAAAAAAAATTGGTGCAGTGACTCAAATATTAAAAAAAAAAAGTGTAGGAACTCAATTAAAAGAAAAATTAGTGCAAAGACTCAATTAAAAAGAAAAAAGTATAGAAATCTAATTAAAAATTTCGCAAAACTATAAGAACCAATAGAGTAATTAAGTCTATTTAATTTAAATGGTTAGTCTTGAGCATATGTTTTAATTAACCTATACTAAAATTTAGGAGTATCATAACCTAAATCACTCTTCCGTTAGAATGCATAACAATCGGGTCATGGAACCCAAGAAGAGGAGAATCAAAGGTTATTTGATTAAATTACAGACAGAATTTGGTAGCCCAAAAATTAAAAAGGCAAGCAATGGAGTATAATGTTGTAGGAATGGAGAATGAGATGGCAAAAGAAAAGGTATAGATAAACAATGGAAAATGCTTTAAGAGATATCTCACTCAACGAAAGAGTAGTGATATTATATATTCCAGACGTTTGCTGCAAAGATAAATTCTTTGGATGAATAACTATGAGTTCAAGTAAATCAGAAAATAGATATTAATTAAAATTGAAGTCTATTTAATTCTTCAGGTATATATATTTTTTTATTTAATTTACTTCATCGTTGAATTTGTAATTTAAGTGTTATATATACATACACGCACTTCATCATAATATATATATATATGTAATATCTTTTTTTTCACATTTCATCTGAATATTAGAGCAAAACATAATAAATTTTCAATAATAATTGAAATGATAAAGCAATAACCAAAATAGAAAGGACAAATAGCAGCAGTTGAAGGAACCGCCACAAACAATGTTAAAACCAAAATAGTTGATTGCGGCTGTTATAATTCCAACGCAGAGTCGTTATCTTGAGGTGGTTACAAACCTCCACCAAATTATGTAGAGATTTCAAATTTGTCAAATGGCTACAAACTGTAGGAGATGAAAATGGGCCAAATCAACTCAAGTTTTAACTTAGATGAGCCAAACTTATGTTATAAATATATGGTTTAAGCCTAAGCTTGTTATTTCTCATCGACTTTTTGTTCAGGCTCGAACTCAACTTGTTTAAAAGTCCGATAATTATAAGCACATGAATCTATTTGAAAAACCTGTTTCGTGAATTATATGTCAAACCAATAATAAATTTAAAAATCTAAATTAACATTAAATGCATTCTGTAA
>NC_029793.2:3139842-3152034 GCF_000816755.2 Arachis ipaensis | reverse complement strand
ACCAGGCCGACAGGCCGAACCGATTAGATCGAACCCAAACCGGCCCAAGACCCACCCTATAAACTAAGCAGCGAGCTTCATTTCTTCCTCATTTCACTCCTAGGCATGCGAAGAAGAGAGAAATCACGTTACCAACTTTAATCCTGTAACACCCTACCACACTAAACTTTACGCTTAAGTCGTAAAACGAAGGTGGTAGGGTGTTACATTATGGTATCAGAGCAGTTCATTCCTATAGAGCCTGAAAGACAGACTGATTGTGCTTCTGTGCATTCTCTGTATATGTGTTTATGTGCTATTAGGATATCTGACTGATATATATGGCATACACGTTTGTGAGCATGCATTTGGAACTTAAAGCATTAGACCTGCGATATTGAGACTGATCAACTTAATATCACTTGTTTGGTGTGTATAAGGACCAGATGTCGACTCGCGGACGCGGTCGCGGACGAAGTAGAGGTAGGATAGGCACTGTTACTCCTGCTCCCACAGGGACTGATCCAGTAGACTTTATGGCTGCCCTGGGAAATATGGATGCAGCTATGCATGCAATAGCTGAGGCACTGGGTAACCAGATAAATCAGGGTAATCATGGGAACAATAATGATGAGGACGGTCCTATGACACTTGCTACATTTCTGAAAGTTTGCCCTCTGACTTTTAGGGGAACCTCAAATCCTACTGATGCAGATAATTGGGTTCAGGCTATG
Source organism: Arachis ipaensis (assembly GCF_000816755.2). Taxonomy (NCBI): domain Eukaryota; kingdom Viridiplantae; phylum Streptophyta; class Magnoliopsida; order Fabales; family Fabaceae; genus Arachis; species Arachis ipaensis. Next base: position 3,151,321 of record NC_029793.2, on the reverse strand, counting down.
GAAAGGGCGTTGCAGGCCCAACAGGTTCCTGAGGAGCAATGGGTTGAGTTTGGAACTTATCAATTGCTGAAGCTCAGTATTGGTGGCAGGAAACCCGACGTATCCTGCAGCCTGATGGTGTTGCGATTCCTTGGGAGGTTTTCCAAACATAATTCTATAAGAAATACTTTCCTAATTCAGCTAGAAATGCCAAGGAACTTGAATTAATGCAGTTAAAGCAGGGACAGATGACTGTTGCTGAGTATACTAGCAAATTTGAGGAGTTATGTTGCTTTTCTCGTATCTGTCAAGGTGCGCCTGAAGATTTTGCTGAATGGAAGTGTATTAAATATGAGGGAGGTCTTCGGAGCGATATTCTGAGCTTCGTTGTCCCAATGGAGATCAGGGTATTTTCTGAATTGGTGAATAAGAGTAGGGTGGCTGAGGATTGTGTGAGGAAGGCGGCAGCAGAGAAAGGGAGTTTGAGGGTGCCTTTTCAGAGGCCTTCAGGGAGGAATTTTGCTTCGAGAGGTAGGAATTTCAAGCGTGGAGGTTTTGTTCCACAGCAGACTCAGGGTCAAGGTAATTACAGAAGGCCAAATACTAATGCTAGTCAAGGAAAAAGGTTTGGGAAGCAGTCACAGCAGGATCTAAATTGTCAGAAGTGCAGAAAGTATCATCCTGGAGTTCCGTGCAGATTAGGACTTGGAGTATGCTATTCCTGTGGACAGCCCGGGCATATATCCATTAATTCTCCAGAGAAGAAGAAGTATGAGACTGGTAGAGTGCAGCAGCCGGGGAGAGTATACACCACTTCTACCATAGGTGTTGAGGGATCTAAGACACTGATTAGAGGTAATTGTGAAATGGCTGGTAAAATCTTAAATGCTTTATTTGATTCAGGAGCAAGTCATTCATTTATTGCATTTGAAAAGGCCCATGAATTAGGATTGAGAATGGTGGTTTTAAGTTATGATTTGAAAGTATATAATGCTACTCATGAAGCTATGGTGACTAGGATAGGATGTCCACAAGTTCCCTTTCGAGTACAACAGCGTGAATTTGTGCATGATTTGATTTGTTTGCCTATGACTGGTCTTGATCTCATCTTGGGACTGGATTGGTTATCCAAGAATCATGTTTTCCTTGATTGTTCTGAGAAGTCAGTACAGTTTATGCCGGAAGGGTCAGAAGCACCGGTTGTGGTTAATAGTTACTATTTGAATTCTATGATAGTAAATTGTTCTGGAACTGAATGTCAGGGTATTATGTTATTAACTGCGGGAGTATCAGGTGATGATCAGAGTTTAGAGCAGATTCCCATTGTATGTGAATTTCCAGATGTGTTTCCGGATGATATTAATGAATTTCCACCTAACTGGGAAGTTGAATTCACAATTGAGTTGGTGCCTGGGGCCAGTCCAATTTCGATTACTCCTTACAGGATGTCAGCTTTAGAAATGGCTGAACTGAAAGCTCAGCTGGAAGATCTGTTGGGTAAGCATTTTATCCGACTAAGTGTTTCTCCGTGGGGAGCGCCAGTGCTATTGGTAAAGAAGAAGGATGGGAGTATGCGGTTGTGTGTTGACTATCGGCAGTTGAATAAGATTACTGTGAAGAATAAATATCCGTTGCCTAGAATTGACGATCTAATGGATCAGTTACAGGGTGCTGGTGTGTTTTCTAAGATTAATCTGCGATCCGGTTATCATCAGATAAGGGTTAGAGACGAGGATATTCCAAAAATTGCTTTCAGAATTCGTTATGGTCATTATGAGTATACAGTGATGTCTTTCAGGTTAACCAATGCTCCGGCAGTATTTATGGATTATATGAATAGGATTTTCCGACCGTACCTGGACAAGTTTGTTATTGTCTTCATTGATGACATTCTTGTTTATTCTAAGTCTGAAGAGGAACATGCTGATCACTTGTGAACTGTGCTGCAAATTCTGAGAGACAGAAAGTTATATGCTAAGTTATCTAAATGTGAGTTCTGGAAGAGTGAAGTGAAGTTTCTCGGCCACGTGGTGAGTAAGCAGGGGATAGCTGTGGATCCTGCTAAGGTGGAAGCAGTGATGAATTGGGAGCGACCAACTTCCGTAACAGAGATCAGGAGTTTCTTAGGTTTGGCGGGGTATTATCACAGATTCATTAAAGGATTTTCACAGCTCGCCTTACCTTTAACTAAATTGACTAGGAAGGATACGCCTTTTGTCTGGATTTCGGAGTGTGAAGAGAGTTTCCAAGCATTGAAGCACAGGTTGACTACTGCACCTGTATTGGTATTACCTGAACCAAGTGAACCGTTTGAAGTATACTGTGATGCATCTCTGAAAGGTTTGGGGTGCGTTCTGATGCAGCACCAGAATGTTGTAGTATATGCCTCACGGCAGTTAAGGCCACATGAGATGAACTACCCGACACATGATTTAGAACTTGCTGCTGTTGTGTTTGCTTTAAAGATCTGGAGGCACTACCTCTATGGCGTTAAGTTTCATGTTTTCTCAGACCATAAGAGTTTGAAGTATCTTTTTTAGCAGAAAGAGTTGAATATGCATCAGAGGAGGTGGATGGATTATGATTTTGAATTAAATTATCATCCAGGAAAAGCGAACGTTGTGGCAGACGCCTTGAGTCGGAAATCTTTATATGCAGCTTGGATGATACTACGGGAAGAAGAATTACTAAGGGCATTTCAAGGTTTGAATTTGGGAATTAGAGAAGAATCTGAAATTTTGTGTTTGATTCAGTTGCAGATTTCAAGTGATTTTAAATCAGAACTTCTGAAGGCTCATCAAGATAGTGAAGCGTTACATAAGGTATTACCAGCAGTTGAACAAGAAAAACAGTGGAGAGTGTCAGAAGGACAGGATGGTTTGTGGAGGTTTAAGAACCGGATTATTGTACCAGATATTGGGGACCTGCGACAGAGTATCTTAAAGGAAGCTCATAAGAGCAGGTTTTCAATTCATCCAGGGAGTACTAAAATGTATCAAGATCTGAAAGCGATGTTCTGGTGGCCAGGAATGAAGAATGATGTGGCATTGCATGTATCTAAATGTTTAATGTGTCAGAAGGTTAAGATTGAGCATCAGAGACCATCAGGGATCCTTCAGCCTTTAGAGATTCCACAATGGAAATGGGAGAGTATCGCAATGGATTTTGTGATAGGGTTGCCTAGAACCCGATCGGGTTGTGACGCTATTTGGGTAGTTGTGGATCGACTGACAAAATCAGCTCACTTTCTTCCTATCTGAATAAGTTGTACAATGGAAGAATTAGCTCGAATGTATATTAAAGAGATTGTCAAGTTGCATGGCGTGCCTTCTACCATTATATCTAAAAGGGATCCTCGCTTTACATCAAGATTCTGGGGAGCTTTTCAGCGTGCATTTGGGACTCAATTAAGCTTGAGTACTGCGTATCACCCTCAGACAGATGGTCAGTCAGAGAGAACTATTCAGACCTTGGAAGATATGCTAAGGGCTTGTGTTTTGGACCAGCCGGTAAGTTGGGATCAGTATATGCCATTAGTAGAGTTTTCTTATAATAATAGCTATCATGCGAGCATTGGAATGACTCCATATGAGGCTCTGTATAGCAGAAAATGTCAGTCTCCACTATGTTGGCATGAAACCGGAGAAAGAAGTTTATTAGGGCCTGAGATAATAGCTGAAACCACTGAACAGATAAAGAAGATTCGTAACCGAATGCTTATAGCCCAAAGCCGCCAAAAGAGCTATGCTGATCAGAGGCGAAAGCCTTTGGAGTTCGAAGAAGGAGAGCATGTCTTTCTAAAAGTTACACCAACTACTGGAGTGGGAAGAGCTATTAAGACTAAGAAATTGAATCCCCGTTATATTGGACCATTTGAGATCTTGAAGAGAATTAGGCCGGTAGCTTATAGAATTGCCTTACCGCCATATCTTTCGAATTTGCATGATGTGTTTCATGTGTCACAGCTTCGGAAGTATACTCCTTATGCAAGTCATGTTCTAGAACCGGAACCAATCTAAGTAAGAGAAGATCTAACACTTCCAGTAATTCCGGTAAGAATTGATGACACCAGTGTTAAACGATTACGTGGAAGGGAAGTATCATTAGTAAAAGTAGCTTTGAGTCGAGCTGGTATCGAGGAACATACTTGGGAACTCGAATTAGATATGCGAAAGGACTACCCACATCTCTTTTCAGGTAACTGAATTTGAATTTTGAGGGCAAAATTCTTTATTAGCTGGGTAGGATGTAAACCCCGGTTAAATTAGTAGATAATTAGTCAATAAATTAGTTTTTAATAAGGAAGATTAGAAATGTGAAAATTATATCAAATTAGGATAGAGCTCATCGAAACGAGAATTTTGACACCAATTTCGAAGAAAACGGTCCAAGATTGGACCGAACGGACTGAATCGGTTGAACCGGACTCGAACCGGGCTATCGGTCCAACCGGACCAACTCATTAAATGAAGCCAAACTCTTTTCTCTCCCTCATTTGGCTGCAGCAGCGTGAAACGCTTCTAGGGAGGGGAGAAAGCTTCTGAAACCCTTACGGTGGTTTCCGATCCCCGTAACTTCTCTGTCTAAGCTACAATCGCCGCACCATTTGCGGCCACGTGTTCACCACGTTGAGCTCTATATTTCTACCAGAACAATTTCACTGGTAACTTGTTTAATCACTCTCAGCCCTTTTTTCCCCAATTTTCAAATTTTTAATGGGAAGGTTACATTTCTTTGATTTATGATGTTTTAGGATCCAATTAGCTTGAGAAAACCGTTCACTCTTGCTTATATGAAGCTTGGGTAAGGTGAGGATACGATAATTTTATTTTAATTTCATTGAATTTGAGTTTTGAGTATTAAATTGGATATATATGTGTTATGAATGTGTATTAGGTTGTGAATAAATAATTGGAGCTTGAAATTGTGAATACTAGAACTTGGAGGAAGCAGATTAGTTGAGTTTTTAGGGGCTGCCTTAGTTTTGAATAAATAGCTTTGGTCGTTACGTGGAAATCGGCCAAGGTATTGTTTAGGTTTCTTGCAATTAATATATAATGTTTTGTGAAAACTTAGGCTAGATGACCATAGGATAAGTTGGAATGCAGGTGTATGTTTAATGTTTAGTAATTTGTCAATGAATATATTTGGTTGAAGTTTATTGGATAATTAGTTATTAATTTTGGATGGTGAATGTTGTTATGTTAATTTGGAGAGAATTATGGTTGGATGTTATTGTTGATGAACATGGTTGGTTTGGTGCTTGTTGATTAACTAATAATTCGGTGAATTATTGATTTGAGGTATAACAATTGTGGAGGTTGTTGTGATAATGAGGTATTTTGTGTTAGAAGCCTAGGATTAGTGAACTATAATCCTTAGTTGAATTTTGGTTGTTGAATTTGAATATTGTATGAGTATAATTGTTGATCTAAGGTAGATTTATTGTGGTGACTGTTATGATGATGAGGAAGGGTATGTTGAATTGAAAAGAAAGCAGGTTTGGACCCGAAAAGGGTGGCAAAGTCCGAGTTTTAGAGGAGATGTTGCCGAAATTTTATAAAAATTAGAGATTTTGTTTATATGATTATTTAAAAAGTTTTAGATTCAAAGGTTATATGGTTTGATTTAGAGTTATTAAGAAAATGAGCATGTTTTAAGTTTAATTCATTTAGAAAAGAATGAATTATGTTTTGAATTGGAACTATTGATGGATGGAATGGGAGGTGTGATAATGAAGGATAAGGATTGAATATGATTGACGTATAATGATGAATGAGATATGATTGAGAATGATGTGGATGTTGATGAATTATAATTGAATTATATATATGGCTTATGAATTTGAATAATCTGAGATACGAGATTCCCTAGATCAAGTGCTGTGGCTTGCCACCACGTGTACCAGGTTGAAAACTCGATACTCTGTTGACCCTACGACGTAAGTGTGATCGGGCACTATATAAATTCCCGGGAATGTTACCCCCATTGAGTAATATTGATTATTTGAGAAAAAGCTATACATAGACTCTTGGGAATGCACGTCAGGGGACAGTCTAAGGACAATTCAAACTTGTCGGGTTGGTTGGATAATCGACAGATGAGCCTCATCAGCCATAAGACAGGCATGCATCATATGCATATTACTTGAGCTACTTGCTTGTGCTTTAATTGGGTATGCCTATATGTACTTGCCATGCTAAATGTGTATTTGTTACCTGCAGTAATTGTAACCTTCTTGTGTTTGTCTTTATCTGTCTATTTGTCTGTGAAAATGCATGATGGAACTGGAGGTATGGAGGAATGGCAGTATGGGACTTAGATTTAAGGTTAAGTTAAGTTAGGTTTAAATAATCTTAGAAAACCACCTTTTATGGCTTTTGTTTAATACTTTAAGCTCTATAATCTGAGTGTCGGCATTCTAAGATTGCCTCTGGCATTCCCAGGACCTTATATCTTATGTGTGTGGCACCTTTACCATACTGAGAACCTCCGGTTCTCATTCCATACTATGTTGTTATTTTTCAGATGCAGGTCGGGAGCCATCTCGTTAGGCGTCTGGACTCTTAAAGCGGAGGGGTTACTAGATAGTGTTGTTGTATAGTTTTGTTGTACAGTGATGTATATATATGTACTTAGCTTTCTCTCCACATAACTTGTCCTTTTTTATCCTCTTAGAGGTTTATGGAGAGGCAGGATTGTGTATATGTACTTTTGGGTTTTGGATATGTATGTATATATGTGTAAATATTCTCTGGCCAGTCTTGACTTCGCAGGCTGAGTTAGGAGCTTGTTATTTTGTATCTTTGGCACTCTATTCCTACTTCTGTTATCTTATGTTTGATAGTTATTGTTTTCTTAGCACGCAAGTTAACTCGTTCCTTGAGCGTTGCGCTTTTATCTCGCGATTTTTATTTCCCCTATTCTTCAAGGCTCCTAGCATATTATAATTCTTCTACTATTATATGTACTCATTTTATTTTAGAGGTAGTAATACCACACCACCTTCGTTTTATGACTTAAGCGTAAAGCTTAGTGTGGTAGGGTGTTACAAATCCTCCTTCCAAAAATTCAATCGTCCGTAACTTTTAATCCGGAGCTCTGATTGACGAGCGTTAGAGGCCACATGTTCGTCTCGAAATTCTCTTCAATTCTATCCAAATAAAGTGGTAAGAAATTAGAATTTCTCTCCCAGTTCTCTCTCTCCTCAATTTCATGATTTTAGGATTTGGGTATTGAGGAATTGAATGAGTTTGATAGTTTAGGTGAATTCTAGCAGCAGATAATAACTGGGTTTTGTCTAATTGATTCATGGGTAAGGTAAGGAACTGTTGAACTCTTGTAAAATATTGAATTAGTGAACCCTATGATGATTATAGTGATATTGTGTGAATTAGATTGTGTTCTTGTTGATTTGGAGTTCAATTGGGCGGTTTGAAATGAAATTCGGGTGATTAAGTTTGAGGAATTGACGTTTGGAAGGTGGAGCTTGTGAAAGGAGAGGTTTTTGAGGTGTTTTGAGTTTTGGGAGGAATCGACCAAGGTATGATTTTAGTTCCTCATAGTTAATGTTTAATGTCACGTAAAAACTTAGGCTAGAATACCTTAAGATACGAATGAACTGAATGAATTATTGATGGATTGTATATATGGTATAAGATGTGTGGTTTGGTTGTTGTTAATGATTTGCTATTGGAGTTGGTTGGTTTTAAAAAAAGATTTAATATTGGTATTTATTTGATTTTGAAATAATTTGATACTGGAAACGATTTGAATGACTGAGAAGTGTTTGGTTTGGTGGTTGGGAGTTAGGACCATTGAAGGGTGGCAGAAATTCAAGTTTTAGAGGAGATACTGCCAAAATTTCTATAAGAATTGGAGTTTTGATTTGAAGTGTTATTTTAAAAAAAAAAGATTATTATGTGGTTTGTGTATTTGAGACTATTTGTTGGCCCTCTGTCGCAAGATGTGACCGGACACTTTAACTTCCCGGATTCTCCCATGGGCATGCATATATATATATATATATATATATGGATTTTGAATATTATATTATATTTGAGTTTGGAGTTTGACTCCATGGAATATTATTTTTGAACTTGGATATACGCATACAGAGGGACTGTCCAATGGTAACTACCAGGACATTCGGGTTGGCTATATAACCGACAGATGAGACTCATCAGCCATAGGACAGATATACATAATGTGCATTTGTATGCTTTGCTTGGGTGTGCATTGTTTTGGTTTGCTTAATTACTTAACTCTGCTTATCTACTACTTATTCTACTTGCTGTAATTGCACCTCTATCTGTGTTTTTCTTGCTTGAATTGTATGTGTATGTTTTCTGAGAGACCCCTCTTGGTGGAGGCGTGAGGGGTGTTCCACCGGTGATTCGGAGGATTGGAGGAGACAGAAAGTGAAGTGCTAAGTTAAAGTTAGATTTAGAACTTGAATACTTTAGATAACTTACTTAATTTCTGGTTTAGTTGGATCTTTAAGCTGAAATTTGAGTGTCGGAGTTCTAGGAATGCCTCTGGCTTTTTCAAGACCTTTTATATTAACTATGCGGACATTTTTACCATGCTGAGAACTCCCGGTTCTCATTCCATATATATTTCTATTGTTTTTCAGATGTAGGTCGAGAGGCACCTCACTGAGCGTCTGGAGTTTCCTGTGCAAGCGAAGTTTGGTTATTTTGGGATGCTGTATTTTGTATTTATGCTATGTATATATTTTATGTTTGTCCCTCCTAGAGGTTGACTTGAAGAAATAGATGTTTATTCTGTAGTTTGAGTTTTATTTTGGGTTATATATATATATATATATACTACTCTAACCGGCCTTAGCTTTGCAAGTCGAGTCTGGAGCTTGATATTTGTGTTTTGGAACTCTGATCTGTATATTATGTTTTTAGCCTTCTTTTGATCTTACCTATCCGTTTTATGATTATCCATGCGAGTGTGAAACGATTTTCTGTTTTTGCTTTTAATTGCTTAACTTCTTCTTCAAGGCTCCTACATATGAATTCTTTCAATTATATTTATATAAGTCTTTTCTTTTATAGGTCGTAATACCTCGTCACCTCTGCTTTACAATTTAAGTGTAAACTAAAGCTCTGTGTGGTAGGGTGTCACACATTCTATAGTTTATAATTCATAATTTATAAATAAATGACAATTTTTTTATATATCAATTGTTAGTCACATATCATAAGTTCATAGCCATACTTACAATGCATAAACAAAAGCTTTTTCTTTAACCAAAAAAGTTAGGATCTTGCCTAATCTTAGACTACTTTTTTAAAAGCCACCTATGGTCTGGCCTCTTTAATTAATAAACTTTAGAAAAAAAAATCTCAAACTTGTTTAATAAAACGAACATAATCGAGTCCAGTCTATAACGATCAAATCACAAACTTCCGTTGAATAGTCTAACCTACTCCCACCCCTAAAAAACTGCCACAATTCTCCACCGCTATAATATTGGGTTTAGAAGCAGTTTCTAGTAACGTTGGTATAATTGTCGCAAAATATTTTACCGCAACGCATGCATTGGTAGTTGATTAAGTGTAACTAAAACCATTTAGCAATGGTTCAAAACCATCACAAAGCCATAAAAATTACTGCTGCTATCTTCCGATGGTGTTGCAGATAACTTCTAGAAAGAAATTTGTGGCATACTTTAGTTTTCAACAAATTTAACTATTAAATTAGCTTATAATTTTTTATTTTATAGCGAACTAGTATCTATATTAAATTGTTCGAATACATAGAGAGATTTTTTGTTATTTTTTTTAAATATCAGATATTTTTATGTCTTTATTAACTAATTTTACAACCCAAATTTGTTACATGTCATTCTCTCATTATAATTGGAATTAAATATTTTTTTCTAAAATTAAAGAATTCTTCCTTCTTTCATGCTAATTTTACAACCAAAATGTGTCACATGTCACTCCATCGTTGCAATTGAAATTAAATCATTCCCTCCAAAATTAAAGAGTTCACCCCTCCTCCATACTAATTTTACAATAAAAATGTGCCACATGTCACTCCCTCATTGCAATTGAAATAAATTCTTTCCCTCCAAAATTAAAGAGTTCTCTCAAATATTTTCAAATATTTATTACATGTAATTTGGAGAGAATACTAATGTTATAATTAAAAGTTAGAATCAAAATTCAATTGTTTTTTTTTTAAAAATAATTTTGAATTAATTTTATAACTATCAATATAATTTTTTTATGCTAATATGTAATTATATTTTTATATACATAGAGAGAAAAAATATTATCTCTAAATAACAAGTATAAAAATTAGATATTTATATTTGTGCAACAGACTTAACACATAATTAAATATAAAGGTATACATGTTAAGTTATTTCAAATTTTAGATAACGAATATTAAAATTAATTGTTAATAATAAATTAGACATTTTGATATAAAAATAATAACTAAAAATCTGATTATTTGATTTTTTATCTATAGATACGTTGGTCTTCTTAGTCAAAGACTTTTGTTAACCTAGACCTTTTTTTTTTGTGAAAGTACTTTGATTTTATAAATATTTTGTGTCATACATTAGGGGTGTTCATGAGCAGGGTGAAACCGGATTTGATGTGACCCGACCCGACCCGAAATATGCACGGGACCTACTTGTGAGATCCGAACCCGACCCGAGACCCGATGTAACCTAGACACTTTCGGGTCACGATTATACCGGGTGAAAACTGGGTCATTAACATTACATTACCTTGATACCTTCTTGTCTATTGTATATATCTAATTTTGCAACTAAAATGTGCCACCTGTCATTTTTTCATTATAATTGAATTCAAATTAACAACCAAATGTGTCACATGTCGTTCTATTATTCAAATTGACAAAAAACATGTACTTCGAAAATTAATAAATTCCCTTTTTAAATTCTCTCATGTATCTCTCTCTTTCTCTATTTCTCTTTACTCTTCCCACTTTATATATAATTTGTAATTTATATTTTATATTAATATTTTGAAAGATCAAAATGTGTCATCAGATATTTTTATAATAATAATTAAATTTTTTCTTTCAAAATTAAGAAACAGGAACCGTATCCCTAATCCACGAATAGGAATTCGTATATCCGTGAGAGACGAAACGCTATATACAAATTCGTAGGAGAGAAATCCTAAACCGTAAATATTCAGTTGATTTGTTTATTCTGATGTTAAGAGTTGTTATATGTACTTAATTCTTTTTATTTAAAAAGCCGCAAATCTAAACCGATCCAAACCGCTTGTAATCGAATCAGATCGGATCGGATTTTCAAAGAAATTTTATCCAATCCAAACCACACCGTATATAAATTAAGCATTCAGATCGGATGACTTTTTTTCCTTAAAAGCGAACCAAACTGCACCACGAACACCCCTACTGACACATGGCAAAATAAATATATGAACAACAGAATTCTCTTTCTGCTATAATTTCTTATAATTAATTTTATTAAAAT
>NC_029793.2:3138877-3139815 GCF_000816755.2 Arachis ipaensis | reverse complement strand
TCTGTTTTGTTTTTTTTAAATTATTTTATATAATTATAAACATCATTAAAAAAAATTATTTTGATAAAAGTAATTATAAGAAATTATAAGAGAGAGAAAGAAAATCATTTTGTTCTTAAATTTGATTTTTTTTTTTGTATAAATACCATTTTCCGTTAATAATTTTTGTCAATATTTTACTTGAAAGAGGATGTAGACTTTGACCCTTCTAACGATCGTAACTCTACTAACTGAAAAAAAGTAAAATATTTCAACTTTAAAATATAGTAATTAGAGAAGTTTTATTGTACCATTAGTTTTGGCGATTATAAATGGTAAAAATTTGATCTATAAATAAAATATTAACACATAATAAAAAAATTAAATTTAAAATAAAAATAATTTTTTCTCTTATAATTTTTTATATATCAAATTTTCTTTTTTTGGGCCCGAATTGTGTTACTAATCCATTTTGCTTTAGAAGACTCTGGCAAGTAAATTAATTTTACCTTCTCAACGGTTAACTATTTTGGAGCCTATGTTGGTTTAACCATTTATAGTCTTCCACATGGGGATTAAAGTTTGCGTTCATTTCTCATACTTGACCCACAGCACAGCAACAACTACCTTGCCTACCCTCACTCTTTTTTGGGACAAATCTCAAGGCCCAACAACGGCACTAACGAGACCCTCTGCAACAAAAATCCCATTCTGAGCTGACCTATCTAACTGGCTCAGCCAGTCCTTCCATGAGCCTCCCCAATTTCCTGAGAGCGTGCTTTCAGCCACATAGAAACAACATGTGTCCAAGGCAGATTTAAAAAAGACAAAAATCTGTAAATCTGTACAAAAATGCATCTTTACATTAGATGAACCCGATTAAATTTTGTATCAACAGTCAACTTTAGATTCTTGGAATTAACGACAACATGGAGTCACATTCATGCATACTAACAATC
>NC_029793.2:3129636-3138869 GCF_000816755.2 Arachis ipaensis | reverse complement strand
AATGTGGGTTATCTAATTAAAATATCTAATCTTCTTCCTTTTGTAATTGCATGTGCATAGTTTTAGGTATAATTAAAGATGAAGCAAATTGTAATTAGTGTTTTTTAGAGCAAATGAATTTGCATACACAATTGGGATATTTGCAATAGCCATAGGCCGAGGAACCATGTTTGGTGCTGCAATTAACCCAACATTTCTCTTCATCGCAAAAGCTATCATCCCAAATTACTTGGCACACGTCAACTTCAACCACTTTAATTCTCATCAACACCACTACAAAATACTATAACACAATTAATAATAATAATATAAAAAAATTGATTTAGATTGTTATTTCTAAAAGAAAAAATGGCAGAAGTAGACAAGTAAAAATTGTGAGATATGAAGGAATAATGGCGAACCTGAAACCAAAACAACAAGTAAGAAAATATTTGTGAAGGGTATTAACTTAGCCATTTTTCTTACAACCAGCATGTGCATGCACAGTCCTAATTAATAATCTTAATCTTAATATCTTTTGTGGATGGAACTTTCGAAGAGCAATTGAGGGTGTATATATATATTATAGGTGAAAAACCATGCCATTTCATAATGTCTAAAAGATTTTGAAATCATCAATTATTATTATTATGTTGTATTTTTTAGCAAGGGCTCGTCGTATGCACGGTTGGACATACATTTTTATTGTGACTGGTTGAGTTCAAAGAATATTTCACCATTTTAATGACGATAAATATTTAATTGAGATATAATTAATTGAGTATATTAATTATATATTCTGAATGTTGCAGAAAAGATTTTAGGTTCTAATATTTAGAAAGCAAATATAAAAAAAAAAAAAAAGAGAGAAGATTCCACATGATTAAATTTGATATTGAAAAAGAAAAATTCATTCATGAAGATTGGCCTTCAGTATATATAGTTTACAATTCTTCAAGAATAAATTTAAGAAAAAGAAAACAATTAATTACTAATCCATATTTCATACTATATGAAAATAACAATTGATTGAGGAATTTTCTTCAAGAATCATATCACATATAATTAGACAGTTGGTGCACTTGAAATTGAAGAACAAACAAGAAAAGATTCTCTCCTACCAACGGCTAGAACATTAAAGGTGCACCAACTAGTTTAATCAAAAGAAAAAATTTTCCTACATTAAAGATGAGATTTCAAACTCTATATATAATAATTTCTTCAAGAAAGAAGACAACTAATTCAATCTTAATTATAGTAAAATTCTATCATCATTATAATAAAGATTGAACATAAATCACATTGTACCAAGTCATATTGTATTTTGTGACTAAATCAGAATATATTAAGAAGTTACTCCTCTCTTTTCCTATCCTTTACAACTTTTATTTCAGATGTATTTTACATATTCGAGTGAAAACAAAATTTAAAATCTCTTGATTTATCAATTTTGCTATAAAACTATAAAAGTAGTTCTTTGATTCAATTCTCTCTCTTCTTAATTCACTTGAAAACCATAATGACTAAGAGGACCAGAATTTAGTCCTATAAGCTATAACAATAATTCTATAAAATTATATAAAGGAGACAAGATCTCTAACTCATCTAATTTATTGTTAGAATTTGGACATTAATTTATTTTTCTACCTCGCCCTATAAAAACTAATTAAAGAACAAGGAAATAAAATTTTAATGCGGCCACAAAATAAATTGAAATTATACATTTCCATATATATAACTAATTATTTCTTTAATCCATAAGAGTATTTAGTTTAAAGAAGGACAAATCTTTTTAATTTTTGTTTTTGGATAACTGTTTATATAATAATGGGACATTTATTTTCAATACAAATATAGAAGATTAAATGAGCGATTACTGTTCCTCCATGAGTAGTAAAGTAAAGAGAAAATTTCACTCCCTCCCCTGCGAGATGCTAAAATGACACTTTCCTCCTATCTATTTTATAAATGTACATTCTCCTCCTTTTTAACTTTTAAAAAACTTCCTCTTTAATCCATTTTAAACATTTTGTGTTAACTAATGTTAATTTTATCCATTTTTTAAGAAAAAGATATTTAAAAAAAACCTATTAGCAAAAATTTTACTTTTTACCATTAAATTTTATTTACCAAAATATCTTTTAATAAATTATTTTTTTATTGATTAAATTATATTTTTAAAAAAATTTAATAATTATATTATTTTTATAACTTTTGATATTTTTTTGTCTTTTTAATTTTAATATTACTGATGACAATAATAATGGCAATGACAGTAGGGAGGAATGCAATATGCAAATGTTGAAGAAACCGGAGGATGAAGCCTCTCACATAACTCTACACAAACTCCACCATCGATGCATGCATCAGTCCATTGCTCTTCACAAAATTTTCCATTTATTCTCACCAACACACCTACATACAAATAAAATAATTTTAAATGAAATATATAGAGAACAAAACAATGAAATAATAATAATAAATAAATAAAAGAGAATTGAGGTTCCTATCTATTGTATTGAAATTAGTTTTTTGGAGTTAACTACCACCCTACCTCTTTTCCGGTTTTTTTGTTTTTTATAATTTCATTTTATCTTTTATGCTGTTTAATTATCTCATTATAATTTTCATTTTCAACATAGAAATCCAAGCTTTCAACTTTCAAGTACTTTTCCATTTGTGTGTGTATATGTTATTGCAAAACATAGAAAGACAATTTGAAAAGCTGATAATTTATTTTCTAGCTGCAAAGCAAGATAATAACAATAAGTTATGAAAATGAAATTTGAAGGAGTTGAATGAATGGCGTATAAACCTTCAAATAGAAGAACAAGTAAAAAAAGGGTTATCATGGTCAACTTAGACATCTCTCTAGTATCCAATACTAAGCGTTAATAACTCTTAATGATTTGATATCTTGTGTATACAATACAATGGAAGGGGGCTTGTAATAATGTTATATATACACATGTGGATATTCATTCTCTACTTTTAAAATGAATTTTAAATTCAACTGAATTTCATTTTTGTTCTATTATAATATAATGTATGTTTGCGTGTGTGTGTATATATATATATATAAAAGTATATTAGAAATGTTAAAACTTTAACATTTTTTTTGCTTTCTTAGACACTTATTAACAGATTTGGATCCTCTAAATTTTATATTTTATTTTTGATGATAAAGTATAATCTCTCACTTTTTTTTAATAAGTAGAATCAAGAGAAAACATGAGAGAAAAAATATTCAAGAGTGAGAGATCACACTTTAGCCTCTCAAATAAAAATTTAAAATTTAGAAGATTTAAATTGTAAGACCCAAGACCTTTGAAAAATCTTATTTTGAACTAATCCCAAATTATATATTTATTTGTTTATAGTTTTAATTTCAAAAATTATTTTTATTAGAAATAATTAAAGGTAATTAATTGGATTTGAAATAAATTAAGATTTTTATCCAAACTCTACCTATGGATTATTTTCCTATTTATGATTTAAAGTTCTAGAAATTCAAAAATAATGAGGTTTGGCTATTTAAATTAGAATTTTGTCTAATTTTATAATTATTGAATTATTTTCTATATTTAAATTATAAAATTGGTAGTTATGAAATAATAAGAATTTTATATGATTTGATTTTAGATAATTTAATTTATATCATTTAATACTTTAAGTTAAAGATAAAGAGAAATTAATTATATTATCATGGATCTTCAATTAGAGTAATTTATTGAGAATCAATTAGTACTTTTATACTACAAATAATATTTTAAAGTAATTTTAGAGATTAAATTAGTTTTTCAAATATTAATACTTTATGCTCCAATTTTATTAAAATTACCAAACTATCCATATACCTAATTTTTACCAAAACCCTAAATTACCCAAAATTCCCAAACTCACACTCTCCTAACCCTAATTTTATTACACTTTTCCCCTTTCCTCCTTGTCTCAGCGCCGCCATACCCTTTCCTCAACTTCAGAAAATCATAAAAAAGAAGAAAGAAAGAAAGAAAGGGAGAAGAGAAACGGGGAGAGCAGAGGAGGACGGAGAAGACTACCGTGCCGGCGCGCTGGGCCTCACCGCCACCGTCGCGTCGTTGTCAGACCGTGGAGAGAGGGCGTTTGCGGAGGGAGCCATGAGAGAGAGAGAGACGAGCGCAAGTCAGGACTGGGAGGGGGAAGCCACCGCCGTGCATCCTCGTTGCTGTCGCTGGAGATCTGGCCTTCGAGGGTCCATCCACGCCGCCGCTGAAGCTTGAACGCCGATGCAACCACCGCGTGTTATCATCTTCAGATCTGCCGCCGTGGAGGCGCGAGCAGGGAACGCGCGCGAAGGAAACCGTCGCGGAGCTACCTTTGCCGCCGCGTTGCTAGGCTCGCCGTCATTCTGCCCACACAGCTACTTCGTTGCCGGAGCTCCTCGCTGCAGCTGCTGGCGTCGGAAACCGCCTTCCAAGCCTGTGTCTGTTGGTGATACGGTCACCGCGAGTTTCTCTGCCGCTGTCCAAGCTGCCACCAGAAGGATCCACCACAGCCTTCTCTGTTCTTGTCTTCGAATAAGCACTTTCCTTTTCCAGTTTCAATCCCAATTCTGTTATTTCTAAATATGTAACTCCTCAACCCTGACTCTGCTTCTATTTTGGTTTCTTAGTCTTTTTCTATTCTGAGTAAGGAAATCTATGTTTCTGTTTAACACTGTTATTTTGCCTTCCCTGTTTGCTGATGGAATTATCATAGGTGATAGTATTAATGGTACTAACGAGCTATTAGAGTTGCTACCGCTGATGAAATTAACAAAAAAAAGGGGATCATCGCATTTAAATTCGACGGGTTCGACTAACTGAGGTAGGGGTTTTTCTTAAATCTATTTTGCATTACAGGGTTATTATAAATTGATATTAACGTATAAAATATATTTTTGTGATTTCGTGAGTCTTATGAATTGAATTGAGTTGTTTTGGTTGAATGAGATTATTAGTTTGATTGATAAACTGATCGATTGAGAAAGTTGGATATTTGGATTAGTTGATCGATGTTGTAAAAGTGGTTTTCCTTGAATTATTAGAGAAGATTTATTATTGCCTTTTAGGTTAATTTTGGAAACGGTTTGATTTTAGAAAAGATTTAATATTGAGATTTGATTTGATATTAAGCCCAGTTTGATATCGGAATTTGATTTTAAAATAAATTTGCAAAGGACTTGATATTTGAAAACGGGTTATTTATTGAGAATAATTTACTATTTTGAAAATGATTCGGAAAGTGTTTGAGGAATGGTTTGGTTTGAAACTGTTTGAGAAGATCGAGAATTCTTAACTATTGATTGATGCTGTTGGTTGAAGTCGGTTTAAATTGTGATTTATAGGATTGGTTGATTGAATTCTGGATTTTGCAATTTCCTTAGATTGAGTGTTGTTGTGATAATGGTTATTGAAAGTGATTTGACTGATTAACAGGCGTTTGGTTTGGTTTGGTTGAGACCCGAAAAGGGTGGCAGTGTCCAAGTTTTAGAGATGCTGCCGAAATTTTATAAAATTGGAAGTTTTACTTGAAGTAATTAATTAAAAAGATTTGTTTTTAAAACATTATATGTTTTAAGATTGATTTATTTATCAAATAAGAAATTATGTTTTGAATTGGGATTGTTAATGAACGGGATGGAAAGAAGGATGATGAGGATTGATGAGGATTTTTTTTGAAATATGGTTTTTGAATGAATTTGGAAATGAGATTTGGATTGATGAATGATTATGATGTTGAGAATGTTGAGATATGATCTTTGAATTATTCATATGGCTTATGAATTTGAAATATCTGAGATACAAGGTTCCCTGGATTAAGTGCCGTGGCTTGCCACCACGTGTACCAGGTTGAAAACTCGATACTCTGTTGACCCTACGACGTAAGTGTGACCGGGCACTATATAAATTCCTGAGAATGTTACCCCCATTGAGCAATATTGATTATTTGAGAAAAATCTATGCATAGACTCTTGGGGATGCACGTCGGGGGACAGTCTAAGGACAATTCAGACTTGTCGGGTTGGCTGGATAACTGACAGATGAGCCTCATCAGCCATAGAACAGGCATGCATCATATGCATTTGTATGCTTTGCTTGGGTTTGAACTTGTTTTGGTTTGCCTAATTGCTAAACTGTTCCTAACTGTTACTTGAACTATTTGCTGTAACTGCTACTTACTTGTGCTTTCCTTGTCTGTCTTGCCTGTGTTTGTCCTGGCATGCTACATTTGAGAATGAACTTTGGTGCTGAATTGATAATTGTATTGTTTGATTGCGTGGTTGGTTTCTGATTGAGATTTTCTTATAAGAAATGAAAGGTTTCGGATTTCTGAAAGATTAAACCTTGTTTCTTTAAAAAGGTTTTGAACGATTACCTATTGGTTTTTAAAAGATTCATAAGGCAATGATAATCACTGAGTTTGAAAACATTTTTCTTATTAAATATCTTCTTATGATAACTTTGAAACTCCGTGGTGAGATCGTGTGGTTAGGTTCTCACCCCCTACAACTTTATCTTTTCAGGAACCAGATGAAGCATTATGAAGAGTTATACTGCGTTTGGTTTATATGTTGTTGTATTAATTAGATTATTTTCTTCCCTCGTCTTTGTTATTACAAGTTTGTAAGAGAGATAGGAGTTGTATGTTTTATATGTATATTATACTGAGTTATTATGTAAAGAGTCTTATATATGAATTTATGCATGCTTATATTTTTCTTAAAATAAAGTATTTATTTTCGGTTTTCAAAGAAATCAACGATACACTGTCGAGTCACAGGCTCCTATTTTAGTATTTAGTATGTAAAGTAGTCGTAATACTTCTTGCTATCAGAGTAGCGCAGCTGGAAGCGTGACTTCTGATAGTGAAGGTGTTACATAAATTCGTTATTGATCAAACCCATTTTTTTTAAGTCATTAAGACATAGTTAGTTATTTATATATCTTTTTTCATCAATTAAAATTTTTAAGATGAATAATTTCATGATATGATATCAATTTTAGCAAGACATGAGACTGATTTATGTAACGCTTATATTTTAAGTAGATTAAGTAAGGACATATATGTATATAAATAATTAAAAAAAAAAAAGCTGAGTATATGAGATATGAAGGCCAGGAACGGTGAACCTGAAACCAAAAGAACATGTAAGAACATATTTGTGAAAGTAAACTTGGCCATTTTTCTTACAAGCAGCAAATCTTTGATATCTTTTGTGGAAGAAACTTTTGGAGATCGATAGAGGGGTAGTATATATAGGTGATGAAAATCCATGCCATTTCATAGTGTCTAAAATATTTTTAAATCATCAATTGATCATATTTCTTTTATACTATTATGTTAGTTGTATATTTAGCAAGAATCCTATAATTATGAGTATAATTGAACTTGACACCATTAATAAAAATAAGCTCGAATATTAGATATTATTAAAAAAATATAAACAAGAGTATTAGAAATTGTAATGAAAAAGTGGAAATGAGAATGTAAAATGTCAAGATATACTACAAAGAAAATGGAAAATTGCGACGGTTTTTGGAGTGATTTGCGGCGGTTTTTAATGATTCTCTCTCTCTTTGATGAACTCATTATTCTCTATTCCTGATTTTTTTATTTTAGCAAATTCATTTTCTATACAGTTACAAATCCATCATACACACGAATTTTTATTGTGACTAGAGGAACAAAATTTAGTCTTATAACAACTATATAAAATTTAGTCTTACAAAATTTAAATGATTATTGTTCTTCCATTAGTAGTATAGTTGTATAAGTGGTTCGTTGTAGGCAAAGGTAAATNACTCCCAAATGACATGGATCCAGGATGATTTCGCCAACACTCTGGACGACAAGTGTCAAATTTGTGGCAATAAGGACTCTGCCATCGTTCTTCACAAACCGCACCTTTAGCCACTTCCATGCTCATCATTGATACAACCCCTGCAAAATATATACAACAAATATATTTTTGTTCAATAATAATAATTTCTATGGTTAAACACTAATTTCATTATACATATTAACTAACCCCTCTTTCAGTTAATAATCCTCTGTTATTAACTTGTCATTAATTATTATATTCTCAAAAGTCAATATAGTTAAGTTTAATAGCATATAGCTAATAAAACTTGGTATTTTCAAAGGGTACATAAATGTTGGTATTCATGAAAAGTTAACGATGGTACCTATTGCTCTCGTTATAATATTTTAATATCAATGACAATGGCTAGCCAATACACTTTATCATTCATGCTATGATAATAATATTACATGAATATTATTCTTTCCTTAATATCTTCATTTTGAATAATTGGACTATGTAGTCACTTCAGGTTAAACATAAAAGAATAAAATATTATTTTATTTTAAACGTTTGAAATAAATATCAATATTATTTTTGTTAAAGATATAGTTATGCTTATGCCTCTCTTTTATTAGTATTATTCCATTTTTATTATAGAACATGTTTCTCAATTTGGTCACTAACACTAAAATGATAAGGATTTTAAACTATCGCTAAATATATTGTGACGGTTTAAAATAATCATTAAATATAAAAAATATAACGACAATGAAAAATGACATTTTTAAACCGTCGCTAAATATATTGTGACGGATTAAATTAATCACTAAATATAAGAAAAAATGTCATAAGAATTAATAATTTAATGATCGGTCTCGTTACGTTACCAATAGCATTTCTGCCAACTTTTATTTATAACTGTGTTTAATAGAAGTGTCTTTGTGGATGTGTCTAATAAAAATGTCTTTTTTATAGCTGTGTTTAATAGAAGTATCTTTATAGATATATTTTCTGAATGTGTCTCTTTATATATGTGTTTAAAATATAATAATTAATTATTGTTGGCAATAAGTTGACAGATAGTATGTTGATACCCTATACTTTTCCTTTAATGATAGTTTCATATCGTCGTTAAATATAAAATAAAAAATATCCTACCAAATGTTACAAATTAGTTCCGATTTTTTACTTCCAAAATCTTCACAAACAATTTAGCGACACTCTTTATCAACAGTAGTCTAAAACTATCACCATATCGCCTAGCGATGCGCAAATTGGTGATGCTTTTTTAGTTTCTCGAAAAAAAATTTAACTATCGATAAACAGAAAAAAAATATCACAAAAATGCTGTTTTTTTATAGTGACCTATACTAAAATTTGAAATTTTTTAATAATAATAATAATAATAATATTTATTTACTTCTAT
>NC_029793.2:3129117-3129472 GCF_000816755.2 Arachis ipaensis | reverse complement strand
TTAAATTATCATAAAAATTATTTTATTATAATGTTATATATACTTTACTTCTTCTATTAATTTTTTTTAAATCCGTCACGGAGTAAATTTAAGCCATTCTATATATTATGTGGTACGAAATGATATTTAATTTCCGTTACTTCAATTTCAAATAAATAACAATTCAAAATTACAATTCTCTCTCAATAGTTAATATACGGCAGAATGTTTTTCTAAATTCATCTTACTTTTTGTTTAGAATGAAATTTTTATTATGCAAAATTAAATTTAGTATTTATGATGGATATATAATATTTGTGTAGATATCTAATCTTCAATTTCTCCGTTTTTTACTTTTAAACTGTAAATGCGCTTC
>NC_029793.2:3114343-3128910 GCF_000816755.2 Arachis ipaensis | reverse complement strand
AGATAAATAAAAGAAAAAAAAGGTTTATATAAAATTTAAACAAATTCAAAAAGAAGCTTTTATTTGAAAAAAAGTATAGAGATATAACTATTTATGTTGTCTCTTCCTATCAACTTAATTAAACTTTTAAAATGAGTAGTTTTAGACAATAGTATTTATCATTTTTTTGTCTTAATTGAATTCTAAAGGTCATCTAACATGGCCAACTTCATATATATATATTGAATAATTTAATTAATCTCATTTGACTATAATAAACATCCTGAATTCTAAATTTGTCTTTCTATTAAGAATCGATTTGCAACTTGTTATTGTGTTTGTCAGCATGTTAGGTGGCTGCAATCGGATTTCTATATAGAAGTTGTGAGGAGGACAACAATCTCAGTAACATGCAAGAATTAATTTGTGTCACAAATCAAAATTTGATCCGAATTAGATTAATTAAAATTTTGGGAGTCATTTTAAAATGCGATAATGTTATAATAACAAAAAAAAAATTGTCATAATTTATCTTATTTAACATTCATTAATTATTATAACAATTAATAAATACTAAGTATAATACAAGAAGTTCTGACTGTTTTTCATTAATAATTTTTTGTTACTAAATATTTCCATTAAAATGCAATACAAACTTTATTGATTGATCATTTTAGGTTTTTATTCTTCAAAGCACGTACCCAAATATTTGGGACCCTAAATTATGGTTCTTAAGTTCTTATTACACAATAGAGGCCCAAGTATTAGCATTTGTAAATGCAAACACAATGGGGATGTACACAATATCCAAATGTTCCATGCCTTGGATGAAGTTGCTTACATATATTTTTACAAATATCAGAGTCAATATCAGCGTTCTCGCAAAAATAATTTGCCCAATGTTGCTTACATTTCTCACCTTCAGCCACTTGAATTGTCACCAATAAAAAAACTGTAAATAAATAAATAAAAAGTTTCATCATTTAGAATACAATATTAGGTTTTCCCAAAGAGATAATCATAAGAACAAAAATTTATATACAATAATAACCCAAAATAGGTTTTCTTTTTTCTTTTGTCAGTAGTCTCTGGATATTAAAAAATAATTAGTATAGAGATTCTTAATCATGATGAAAATTTTCGGACACATTTGTTAAGTAGTCTTGTGGTATCTTGTGTGTTTATTATCATAAAACTAATTATTTCAAAATTTAAGTTAATAAATAAATGTATATTTTAGAAACTCTTTTATTTGACTAAAACCTCGTCACTAAATAATTTTAGGTAGGGACAAGGAAAAATGGATTTACCGAAGGACCTACTTTTTTATGGTCACTGTCAGTGTAAATTAACATTACACATGTATCCAATCATATAACGTCGTATCATAAAAATTAATTACTATTTTTGTTGACCACATGAATAGTCATCTAAAAAGACGGATGTTATTATACGATTGTGCAAAATATTTTACACTGTCAATAATTCATTGCATCAAAATTAAACTCGTAACATAATAGTAAAAATAATAAGAATTAAGGATATTAAATATATATGAGATGGAAAGAAATAATGATATATAAACCTGAGGCAAGAAGCGTAATTGAAAAAAGGTTTGCTATGGTTATTAACTTAGCCATCTATTGAACACGATGACAATAACTCTTGATATAACTATATCTTTTCTATATGTGCAACTTTTTCAAGAGAAAGAGGATGTGTATATATATAGGTGGAAATTCATTTTTATGTAATAAAAAATATAGAGGGTGATGAGAATGAAGAAATAGGTGGAAATTCAATGTTAGAATAAAATAAAAATACTCATTTTAATTTTCCCTAGTTAAAAACATGTACATTATTTAAAAGAGGGGAGCACATAATAGAGATAAAAATTATATTTTGGAATTTATTTTTTGATGGTTATCAGTGGCTAAGAGAAGGGGAGTTGAATCTTAACCCCCTTTTTTTGTTTGATAGTACTTCCTGACCTTTGAAACCAATCTTGAAAACTTATTGTCTTTTTATCTCGTTACTAGCCACGAGACTTTTTCTTTTGTCTCGTCCCCAGCCACGAGACTTTTCTTTTTGTCTCGTCACTTGACACAAGATTTTTTTTTTGTTTTTGCTCCTGTGCAGTAGATACAGAAATGGAGTAGAGAAGAGAGAAAATTACACCCAGATATATCCTGGTTCAACTGCTAAGTACAGTGCAGCCGACATCCAGTCTCCATCACAAATATGATGGAATTTCACTATAATCTTCCTGATTACAATCTGTAAAGTGCTAACCCAACTTACAAGGGGATTCCCACAGAATCATGAGACACAACATAAATGAACAAAGGAACTCTAAGGACATCTATGGCTTTTTCTTTTAATTTTGCACTCTCTGCCTTTTTCCGCTCTATGACTTTTTCATACAAATCTCACTATTTGCCTTTTTCCATGAGACTCAAGACATGACAAAATTAAACAGAAAAATTACAAAACAGAATACATTGAAGGAGAAGAGAAAACTGTTAGCTCAGGTAGCTCTGAGAACACTGTGCCTTGCACTCTCAAACTTTCTCCTTGAATCAAACCCTGACTGTTCACCCTTACTTATAGGGAGAGGCCTCCAAGGTTGAAACCAAAAACCTAGCCAACTTCTTCTTCTCCAAGTAACAGAAACCGGTTCGGCCAGAGAGAGAGAAGAGATAATCCATGCAATAACCAACATGCAATTACCTCTAGTCCTTCTTTGGTCATCACTCTTCATCAATCCGAGCTCTCCATCCTTGGCTTGCTCTCCAAGATGGATTTCTGGCCCTTGATGCTTCATGATGATGATGACTTCTTCTGCTCCACTTTTGCTTCCTTCCTCACGTAGCCACCCTAGCTACCTTCTGTGATGAGTGAACTCAAAAGTAGTGACAAGCCATCTCCTCCAAGATCTTCTCTCCTGCTGGCCGAATCTCCTTAACCATTTTTGGTATGGAGAGGCTGAGATCCCATCACCGTATTTTTTCTTTCATAGTTGCAGATCTTAGCCACTACATTTTTTATGTTTTCTTGCCATCATTGAGATGGTCTTGTAGCTTGCCTTCCCTTCTTTTTGATAGCTCAAAGTCTCCATGGTTTGCTGTGTAAGGACCGAAGAGAAGAAAAGAGATGAGAGAGAAGAAAGTATGAAGAAAAGCAATCAAGTGTGTTTGAATAAATTAAATAAAGTGAGTTGCTTTTACTTCCCTTAGGTGGAGTAGCGTGTAGTATTGATAATCACCATCAAATCAATTTGTCAATTTCTCTCTCATGTTTCCCATGCAATAAATGATAATTGAATGAATTTAAAATCCATCACATGGTTAGAATTGAGATCCGTTGGAATGCATAGACAAATATCAACATTTGCTTTCCTGATGAATTATTTTCGGATCATGTATAGGAGTATCCATCCAAGATTTTGAGTTGGGCTAATGATAGTGTGAATTGAATCTGGCTCATTCAAAATATTTCAGCTACACTTCTTTGATTATTTATATCAAAGCTAATGATAAGATTAATTGGGCTTAATACATCAATTCTGGCCCAACTAGCACAACCATTATTTCAGCCATATAAATTCAGTTCCAAGGCTGAGTTTATGAGTTGGGCTAGCTAATATTTTTCGGCCCAACACTAAAATCTGCATTGCAAAAATATTTAAATCAACAAATGAAAATTAAAATCAAAATAATAATCTTGCAATTAATCACATTAATAATGTTTGATCATCACTAAATTAGAAATAGAGTTTTCCAAACTCATCAATCTCCCCCTTGATGACAAACATTATTAAAATTGAAATGGAAATAAATTTAAAAATTAGAGTATAGAGTACTCCCTTTGAAGATTTGTTTTTCTCCCCCTTTCAAATTGTCACAAGACTCCCCCTTAATATATGCCATTCTTATCAAGGGAAGCACTAACCTGTAATAGTTTTTAATCAAGCTCAAAGTAACAATATTATTCAACATATAAATTTTGAAATGTTGAATGCTTGATTTATGAGCAGAGTTGAATTGATAATCAAAACTCATTTGTTATCATAAATTGATTATCTGCTCAAACTTCAAAAAAAAATGTTGTTCTAAAAAATTTTCAAATATTTTTTAGTCAAGATATCAGAGCAATATTATTATGGTAAGGAAAATATTTTTGAAACACACATGATCACATCAAAATATGGCAGCTGTTATATTTTACACAGTTTAAAGGAACTGCCAAAAATAAGTTATCAAGCCTGCATGTTTACCAAGATGAATCAGAATATTCCTATTTCAATAGAGGCATGCATATTCATCAAGATAACTCAACAACTAGGCATTCATATAATCAAAACAAATGCATTGCCAAACATCATAAACCAAATGCATTTCCAGCAGCAGTAATCACAGTGAAACAAATGCAATATATCAAATATTATCAACATGTTTTATCATATGTATCTTTTTAACAAGGGTGATCATGAATTTTCAAACGAAAATTTCATCCCCTGTTTTTCATTCAATTTTCAACATTTTCTCCCCCTTTTGTCATCAAAGGGGCACCTGCAAGAAGATTTAACATGGGAAACATAATATGCAAAATATAACCCAAAAGTGTCTACAAAGTATCACAGAGTTATTGTTCCAACAGAAACAAGCCAAAACAAAGTACCAAATTGAGCCTAAGTGTGCCAATATCAAACAATAAACATAAGTTTAATCATCAGAGAGATTAAAGTCAGATCCCTCAACCCCGGCTTCACTACCCACTTCATCATCAAGGCTTTCCAGCATTAGAGCAACCCTTTCTTTACATTTCTTCCAGGTCGACTCATTTTCATATGATAGTTTGCGAGCAGACTTATGAAATTGAACCATGAGTTCAGACATATTGGAGAATTCTGTGAGAATATCTCTGACGGATTCGGCAGCCTTGGAGGGTTTTGGCCTACTTTCGAAATCATCATCAGAAGCCATAGACTTCTTTCCCTTTTTAGCAGCGCTGCCTCCTTTGATCATAGAGACCTTGTTTTCTACATCCTCATTTGTTAAATCTACCTTAAAGTACTCAAAAAGGCATGTGAGAAACATTCTATAAGGTAAATTAGCCTTTTTGGTACTCTTTACAGACTCCCACATATGTCTAATCATGAGATAACTGAATGAAATAGAAGATGAAGTAACGAGAGCAAAGATTATGAGACAATTAGATACTGTTACCCTGTTATGAGAGCCACTCTGTGGGGTGAGAATGTGAGTTATGATGCGGTGCAATAGTGAGTTTGTTGGTCTAAGAGCCTTGTGAGTAGGAACAATGCTGTCTAGTCCAGATAGATTCTCACAGATTTGATGAAGAACTTGCTTGTATGCGATCCCAACGTGTGCATCCCATTTGTCAGTCATATAAACCCTCGGCCCTTCATCAGTGTAACCAAGGGCAGAGCCAATGGTCTCAGCATTCAGAGTGATATGCACACGCTTCACGTAAGAGTGAAGACTACCATCAATCAATCTCAGATTCGCATAAAACTGTCTCACTAACCCTGGGTAAACCATTTTGTGAATGAGGAGCAATGGAGACCATTTGAGATTGTCAAACAGAGGATGTAAATTAATCCCTTTGGCAGCCAGAGAATCAAGATTCACCAAGTATGAGGGACACAGATGCTGCTTTTCCAAAACCTCTTTGTGAAATTCATAGAATGCACATATAGAAAACCCTGAAGGATCAAAATGAGAATGTGGTTTATGAAATTTGTTCTTGAAATCCATTGATCCGAGGTTCGCGGGTTCCCTGGTCTCGTGAAGCACGAAACCCTTGGTCTTTTGAGAGCTTTTTCCGGATGCATGGGGAGTGGATTTCTTCGATGGTAAAGCAGGAGGTAATGTATGAGATTCCTCTTCCTCTTCTTCCATGCTTGGTTCCTTGTTCTTGTCGCTTTTCCTCCTTCCAGACGATTTCTGGGCTATAACTTTGCGCCTCATTGGTTCGGATTTCTTGGTGGGGGTGAAGGAGAAGATGAAGAAGTGGAGTGAATGTGTATGTGTGTATGTGTTTGGGGAGTGGAAGGCTTTTGAGAGAGTCGAATCCTTTCACTCTTTCTTGGTGCTGTTTTCTTTTTCATTATGAAGAAGATGAATGGTGATGGAAGTTAGAGAGAGAGAGAGATGGCCGAAAGGTGAGGTGAGTGGAGGGAGGTTAGAGGGACATTAAATGCTGATTGGAAAGAGATGGTGGAGGGAGTTATTAACCATTAAGGGCACGGTTATTAACCAGGGAAGTTTCAAAAAACTGAAAAAGGAGTTTCCTTGAATCAAGGGATTAGTTGGAAAGAAAGATCTAATTTGACAACATGCTTCTTCCAACAAGATTTGATAAGACAACCAAGAGATTTTGTGATTTTATTTTTCAAAAAAATGAGGAACTAACAAAACTGTCATGGTGGGGTCAGGGATTTTTTGTGGGGCCAATGAAAATTAAATTCTGCGTTACCTCCCCCTTGATCATAGCTCTTCCATCATGCTCTCATTTTTATCTCGTCCAAACCTACGAGACAAAACTGAACAGAGTCAAATATTCACAAGTTATCAATAAAACTTAAATCAAACATTCCCAAACTTTTTCTCAAGGTGCAGAATCTGTCTTCATAGAGGGATTTTGTAAAAATATCAGCAATTTGGTCTTCAGATTTTACAAATTGAATATCAATAGTACCCTTTTGCACATGCTCTCTAATAAAATGATATTTTATCTCAATATGCTTGGTTCTTGAGTGCAGAACAGAATTTTTTGAAATGTTTATAGCACTCATATTATCACAAAATAAGGGTATACTATTGATCTTTAATTTGTAATCTTCCAACTATGTTTTTAACCAAATTAATTATGAGCAACATGCAGATGCGGAAATATATTCAGCTTCAGCTGTGGATAAAGCCACTGTGGCTTGCTTTTTGCTTGACCACATGTTGAGTGAGCTTCCAAGGAAGCAACACATGCCGGATGTGCTTCGTCTATCCACTCTATCTCCCGCATAATCTGCATCACAAAACCCTACTGCACAAAAGTCATTAGATTTAGGATACCATAGCCCATAATTACAAGTCCCCTTAATGTATCTAATGATGCGTTTAACAGCCGTAAGATGTGATTCTTTTGGGTGAGATTGAAACCTTGAGCATACACCCACACTTTGGACAATATCCGGTCTAGAGGAGGTAAGGTACATAAGTGAATCTATCATTCCTCTATACCTTGTTTCATCCACATCTTGGCTATCATCATCCTTTTCAAGTTTTGTGTTAGGATGCATTGGTGTACCCATTGGTTTGGAATTTTCTAGGCCAAACTTTTTTATAAGTTCTTTTGCATACTTTCCTTGGTGAATAAAAGTACCACTAGGAGTTTGTTTGATTTGGAGGCCAAGAAAGAAAGTTAGCTCTCCCATTAAACTCATCTTAAACTCACTAGTCATAAGTTTTCCAAACTCTTCACACAAGGATACATTGGCCGATCCAAATACAATGTCATCAACATAAACTTGAACAAGGAGTATATCATTATTAGATATTTTAATAAATAAAGTAGTGTCGGTGGTACCCCTTTGAAAATGGTTTTCCAACAAGAAGGCACTAAGCCTTTCATACCAAGCTCTTGGAGCTTGTCTAAGACCATAAAGAGCCTTAGTTAGTTTGAAAACATGATTTGAAAACTCTTTATCCTCAAAACCGGGGGGTTGAGCTACATACACTTCTCTATCAATAAAGCCATTAAGAAAAGCACATTTAACATCCATTTGAAACATTTTGAAACCTTTATGGGCAGCATAGGCAAGAAGCAACCTAATTGCTTCCATTCTAGCTACCGGAGCAAAAGACTCATCAAAATCTATACCCTCTTCTTGATCATAACCTTGGGCCACTAATCTAGCCTTGTTACGAACAACTTGTCCATCCTCACCAAGTTTATTTTTAAATACCCACTTAGTACCCGTAACTTTCTTACCATCCGGATAGGGTACTAGTGTCCAAACCTCATTCTTGTCAAATTGAGCAAGCTCTTCTTGCATTGCTTTAACCCATGATGGATCTTCAAGGGCTTGTTTGACATTGTTGGGCTCCATTTGTGACAAAAGAGCAAATTTGCTTGGTTTAGATTATCTTTTGGTGGAGGATCTTGTTGTCACTCCTTGAGAGGGATCACCGATGATAAAGTCATGAGGATAGCCCCTCATAGACTTCCATTCTCTGGGCTTTATGAGTGGTGTTGAGCTTTGATGAGCTTCTGGTGGTCTCACTGTCTCAGTTTCTCGTGTCTGCTCAGGAGACAAAATGGAAATATCTCCTCCGATCTGACGAGATAAATCTGGGCTGGCAGAATCCTCATTCTGAACAGATTTGGAATTTTCTTTACTTGTTCCGGATTCTTCACCATCTGAATCATTATTTATCACAGCACTGGGAAATAAATTAGAATCACAAAAAGTAACGTGTATGGATTCCTCTATAGTTCTATGTTCCTTGAGATAAACTCTATAGGCCTTGCTTGTGGTGGAATATCCAACAAACATTTCTTCATAGGATTTTGGATCAAACTTTCCAAGGTTTTCTTTACTGTTAAGTACAAAGCATTTGCATCCAAAAACATGAAAGTTCTTAAGATTTGGAGGAGTTCCTTTCCATAGCTCATAAGGGGTTTTCTTTAACCCTTTTCTAATGATTGTTCTATTCAAAATGTAACAAGCTGTATTCACAGCTTCAGCCCATAAAAGTTTAGGAATCTCATTCTCACATAGCATAGCCCTAGTCATCTCTTGAAGGCTTCTATTCCTTCTTTCAACCACCACATTTTGTTGGGGGGTTCTAGGGCATGAAAAGTTATGAGAAATTCCTAAGTCATCACAAAATTTTTCAAAATCTTGGTTTTCAAATTCTCTTCCGTGATCACTTCTTAAATGGGCAATCTTTAAATCCTTTTCATTTTGAATTTTCTTGCAAAGAGTGGAAAAGGCATGGAAAGCATCATTTTTATGAGCAAGAAAAAGTACCCAACCAAATCTAGAGTAATCATCTACCACCACAAGACCATAGTGTTTACCTCCTAAGCTTTGAGTTCTTGTTGGTCCAAAAAGATCAATATGTAACATCTCTAATGGCCTTTTGGTTGAAATTCCATCTTTGGGTTTAAAGGAAGATTTTACTTGTTTGCCCAATTGGCAAGCATCACAAGTAAGATCCTTATCAAATTTTATTTTTGGAATTCCTATAACCAGATTTTTCTTAACTAGCTTAGAAATTTGGTACATGCTTGCATGACCCAACTTTCTATGCCATAGCCATTTTTCAGATTCAAGAGATGTAAACCATGTCACATTTTGTTCTTTTAGGCCCTCAAGAGTCAATCCATACACATTATTGCATCTTTTAGCTTCAAATAAAATATCCCCAGTTTTCTCACAAACAACTAAACAAACAAACTTCCTAAAAATAACTTCAAAACCCAAATCACACAATTGACTAACACTAAGTAAATTATGTTTCAAACCATGTACAAGAAGAACATCATTTATACAAGAAGAAAAAATTTTACCAACTTTTCCAACAGCCACTATTTTTCCTTTCGCATCATCACCGAAAGTGACAAGTCCTCCATCATATTCATCAAGCTTTATGAAGAAGGTTGTCTTTCCGGTCATATGCCTAGAGCATCCGCTGTCCATATACCACATATTTTCTTTCCGTTTGGATGCTAGACATACCTACAAAACAAGCTTAAGTGACCTTAGGTATCCAAATCTTCTTGGATCCTTTCACGTTAAACCATCTCTTATGTCCTAAGCCATTATAATCAAAGACAACTTTACAAACTTTATCACCAATCATTCTTTCACCAAAAAAATATTGAATAAGAAAGTGTCCATTTCGATTGCATAGTCTACAAAATCTTGGAGTTGTTGTTTTGTTAAAGTAGGTGGGGTCTTGAAATCTTGTATCATTAGATGTTGAAGCAAAGTTTTCAAAATGAGATTTTTCAGCAGATTTATAAAACCCCAACCCAGCCTTATCATAAAGAGGTTTTTGACTAGCCAAGATTTGATTCAGATTTTCAGAACTTTGGGTGAACTTGGCTAAGTCTTCCTTAAGCCTCTTAACCTCTTTAAGCAACTCTTCATTTCTTTTAAAACAGTTTACATATGCAAAAATGGAATGATCACTTTCACAGCTCTTAATTTGGGCTTTTAACTGCTTATTTTCTTCAACAAGATCACGAGCAGTTTCGGCCTCCCTTACTTTTTCTTTAAGAAAACTGTTTTCAGCTTTAAGAATGGTGATTTGTTGTTCAAGTTCTTGATTTTCCAGCAGGAAGCATCTTATTTTTTCAAAAAGGTGGTCTATCATAAGATGAAGATCTTCAGTATTAGGATTATGAAAGACTACCTGATCTATGTGATCTGCCATGAGGCACGGTTGTGACTTGGTCTCGGATTCCTCATCATCATCATCTGAGTCATTTTCCAAATCTTCCCATGAAGCCATCAGTCCCTTCTTCTTTCCTCTTTTTGGCTTCTCGTCCTTCTTTAACTTGGGACAATCAGATTTGAAATGCCCCATTTTCTTGCAGTTGTAACAGGTTACTTTGCTAAGGTCTTTCTTCATTTTTCTTGAGCTGCTGCCTTTGCCTTTGAGCTTTACCATTTTCCTGAATTTTTTTGCAAACAACACAAATTCATTTTCAGATGAGTTATCACTGGATTCATCATCCAGAGGGTTAGTGACAGATGAAAAAGCTATTCCTTTCTTTCTTGAATCTTTTTTCAAGTAGGTGTTTTCAAAAGCAAGTAAATTTCCTCTCAAATCATCATAAGTCATAGAGTCAAGACCACTACTCTCAGAGATAATTAAAGCTTTTGTTTCCCACTCTTTTGTGAGACATCTCAACACTCTTCTCACAAGCACAGATTCAGGATACTTGATTCCCATAGCATCCAAGCCAACAATAATGGTGTTGAAGCGCTCAAACATCTCATCAATGGATTATCCTTCCTTCATTGCAAACATTTCGTACTCTCTGTTTAACATATTTATCCTAGTCTTTTTCACAATGGTTGTTCCTTCATGAGTAACTAGGAGTTTGTCCCAGATTTTCTTTGCTGTTGTGCAACGTGATACCCGTCGGTACTCCTCAAAGCTGATAGCACAGTTGAGCAGATTGATGGCCTTAGCGTTGAGCTCCACCTTTTTTCTATCTTCATCCGTCCAACTTGCTTCTGGTTTAAGAGAGACAACTCCTTCGGCACTTGTAACAGTTGGATATTGAGGGCCTTCCAGGATGATCTTCCAAAGTCTGTAATCCACTGCTTGTACAAATATCTTCATCCTCTCCTTCCAATAGGTATAGTTTTTCCCATTGAAAAGGGGGGGTCTGTTGCTTGATTGTCCTTCGGTCAGATTGTAGGACACCAAATTTGAGCCACTGTTTTCTTCCATGAGGATCTTTACTCCAAGCTGCAAAGCTTGATCTCTTTGAGACCAAGCTCTGATACCAATTGATGGTTATCAGTGGCTAAGAGAAGGGGGGTTGAATCTTAGCCCCATTTTTTTGCTTGATAGTACTTCCTGACCTTTGAAACCAATCTTGAAAACTTCTTGTATTTTTATCTCGTTACTAGCCACGAGACTTTTTCTTTTGTCTCGTCCCAACCACGAGACTTTTCTTTTTGTCTCGTCACTTGACACGAGATTTTTTTTTGGCTTTTGCTCCTGTGCAGTAAATACAGAAATGGAGTAGAGAAGAGAGAAAATTACACCCATATATATCCTGGTTCAGCTGCTAAGTGCAGTGCAGTGCAGCCGACTTCCAGTCTCCATCACAAACATGATGGAATTTTACTATAATCTTCCTTATTACAATCTGTAAAGTGCTAACCCAACTTACAAGGGGATTCCCACAGAATCATGAGACACAACATAGATGAACAAAGAAACTCTAAGGACATCTATGGCTTTTTCTTTTAATTTTGCACTCTCTGCCTTTTTCCACTCTATGGCTTTTTCATACAAACCTCACTATTTGCCTTTTTTCATGAGACTCAAGACATGACAAAATTAAACAGAAAAATTACAAAACAGAATACATTGAAGGAGAAGAGAAAACTGTTAGCTCAGGTAGCTCTGAGAATACTGTGCCTTGCATTCTCAAACTTTCTCCTTGAATCAAACCCTGACTGTTCACCCTTACTTATAGGGAGAGGCCTCCAAGGTTGAAACCAAAAATCTAGCCAACTTCTTCTTCTCCAAGTAACAGAAACCGGTTCGGCCAGAGAGAGAGAAGAGATAATCCATGCAATAACCAACATGCAATTACCTCTAGTCCTTCCTTGGTCATCACTCTTCATCAATCCGAGCTCTCCATCCTTGGCTTGCTCTCCAAGATGGATTTCTGGCCCTTGATGCTTCATGATGATGATGACTTCTTCTGCTCCACTTTTGCTTCCTTCCTCATGCAGCCACCCTAGCTACCTTCTGTGATGAGTGAACTCAAAAGTGGTGACAAGCCATCTCCTCCAAGATCTTCTTTCCTGCTGGCCGAATCTCCTTAACCATTTTTGGTATGGAGAGGCTGAGATCCCATCACCGTATTTTTTCTTTCATAGTTGCAGATCTTAGCCACTACATTTTTTATGTTTTCTTGCCATCATTGAGATGGTCTTGTAGCTTGCCTTCCCTTCTTTTTGATAGCTCAAAGTCTCCATGGTTTGCTGTGTAAGGACCGAAGAGAAGAAAAGAGATGAGAGAGAAGAAAGTATGAAGAAAAGCAATCAAGTGTGTTTGAATAAATTAAATAAAGTGAGTTGCTTTTACTTCCCTTAGGTGGAGTAGCGTGTAGTATTGATAATCACCATCAAATCAATTTGTCAATTTCTCTCTCATGTTTCCCATGCAATAAATGATAATTGAATGAATTTAAAATCCATCACATGGTTAGAATTGAGATCCGTTGGAATGCATAGGCAAATATCAACATTTGCTTTCCTGATGAATTATTTTCGGATCATGTATAGGAGTATCCATCCAAGATTTTGAGTTGGGCTAATGATAGTGTGAATTGAATCTGGCTCATTCAAAATATTTCAGCTACACTTCTTTGATTATTTATATCAAAGCTAATGATAAGATTAATTGGGCTTAATACATCAATTCTGGCCCAACTAGCACAACCATTATTTCAGCCATATAAATTCAGTTCTAAGGCTGAGTTTATAAATTGGGCTAGCTAATGTTTTTCGGCCCAACACTAAAATCTGCATTGCAAAAATATTTAAATCAACATATAAAAATTAAAATCAAAATAATAATCTTGCAATTAATCACATTAATAATGTTTGATCATCACTAAATTAAAAATAGAGTTTTCCAAACTCATCACTTTTTATAATATTACTACTAGAAATAAGATATTACATGTATAAATTTTTTTTTATCCAAGATACAAGTGATAGAGATTAGTAATTTCGAAAAAAGAAGGAGGAATAAAGAAATGAATTAAGGAAGAAAAGGGAAGGAGAACATATAACTTTTACAATATCAGCACCTGTAGATAGTTCTTCTACTTTAATAAATCACGAAAAAAGTGAGATATAATTTTCAAAAGTTCAAAAAGTTACATCTGATGACTTTAACCTTAACTTTTTGAAACGAGATCTTGAAAAACGGCTTTAAATTTGACAATATTACCCAAACAAGAGAGATGAGATTAGACGAATTTATCTTAAATGGAGTCCATATAAAAAATATTTTGACAATTATTTTCTATTTGGTCCCCCCAAAATTTTGTTTCAAGTTTCGCCACTATATATATATATATATTTTTGAAATATCAAATGATAATACATGTATATCACTTAATATTTATGAACAGTTAATGAAAATTTAATATATTCTTGATAATTATTAAATGCATATAAGATTGTAAAAAAAAGCATTCTATAATGTTTCTTACAAAATTATTCTTCTATTAATTATTCTTCTGTTAATGTAATTGTACGTGTCCACAATAAAACTCATGGCATATGATAAAGGTAATCTTGGAAGAAAAATTAGTTTGCTTTTCCGCACCATTATTTAAAAATTTAAAAAGTAAATTACATATGAGCCAAAGTTTAGGAAGTAATTTTTATTTTCGTAGTTTATATTTAGGATAAATTTTTGGTCAATGAATTACAAATTTACAACCCACCTCCTTTCTATTAGATAAAAGGTAAGAACCTTTTGCTCTGAATTTCATAAAAATTCGATCATATTCCGCAATTAAATAGAGATGAATGATTGGAAAATTTATTAGTATAGGTTGTGTTTCACCTTCAGAATAGAATAATATAAAATATGATACTGAAAACAAGATATAAAAAATATAAACATAAAATTTAATATTTTAATATTTTATTTAGTAATAAATTAAAATTAATTATAAAAGTTCAATTTATTTTTATCATTTTTACAAAAATTAAAAAAATAATAAAAAATAAAATTATAAAATTTAATAAAAA
Source organism: Arachis ipaensis (assembly GCF_000816755.2). Classification (NCBI taxonomy): domain Eukaryota; kingdom Viridiplantae; phylum Streptophyta; class Magnoliopsida; order Fabales; family Fabaceae; genus Arachis; species Arachis ipaensis. The sequence goes on along the minus strand of NC_029793.2, from coordinate 3,114,377 downwards.
TAATAATAAAAATAAAAAATAAATTATTTTTTAT